>NC_083602.1:43275441-43580401 GCF_029168945.1 Cannabis sativa | reverse complement strand
ACATCGGTACGGCTAGAGTATGACTAGCGTACCAAATATAGGCTGATATTATGGTCGATGGTACTGTACTGTTTGCCTGTATCACATTGGTAAGGCTAGAGTATGACTAGCAGCTAGAGTATGACTAGCGTACCGAGTATAGGCTGATACTGTAACACATCGGTAAGGCTAGAGTATGACTAGCGGCTAGAGTATGACTAGCGTACCGAGTATAGGCTGTTACTCTGTCAAAAGTACCGTCGTACGAATGTTCAAGACTCAGTACTGTGGGGGACACGGGGATTAGGGTTGTGGTCAGGGGTATGGGCGTCTGATCATAACCCGGAATATATGTATGTTTTATGATTTATGCTTTTCTTATTGAGTCTGTCGACTCACAGTGCTATGTTTATGTGTAGGTAAGGGCAAGGCCAAAGCTGAGGAACCGTGAGGATGAGCCGATGAAGATTTTACATGTCAGGACAGTTAGGCCTGGAGCGTACGATCCTTGGGACATCAGGGCTTCTGTAGTTAGTCCCTGGGCGACAAGTATTTTGTAATGAACAGTAAACTTTTTGTAAAGTATTTTGTAAATGGGATCCCAAAGTATTTTGTATGAAATGTTATAAGTATTTAATTAAATAAGCAAAATTTTAATTAATCACGATTTCCATAAACCTCGTTGATTAGCAACGAGCTGCACAGTACGTTTAAAATCACGTAAACACGCCTATGCTAGTTAGGGTGTTACAATATGTGAGAAATGTTTACTGTGTTTATTGATGGGTAAATCTGTCTGTAATCAGCCATGAGTTCGAGAGCTTGATGATGGATTGTACATGTTTGGGCCACACAAGAGCAAGCGGGTGGGGTCTACTAGTGAAAGTATTTTGTAATCTCAAATTTTGCTGCTTAGGTTGGCTAGTAAATTAACTTGTAATATTTTGTGAAAAGTTTTGTGGAATCCCAAAACATGTTGTCTTTTTAGTTTGTTTGGAAAATTTAAAATTATTGCAAGTTATATTTTCATTCCACTGTAATTAAAGTTTAAATTTTCCCGCTCTTACTTTTGTAGTAATCTCGGTTTAGTGAGATTAGGTTACATTACTGGTTGTCATAGCGTGGCTAATTTTTAAGGCATTAGACTTCCTCTCTCACACACATACCCTAACATCATCTCAAAACTTGAGTTTTTTCATTATTGATTGATACCTTGTATTCCTAAGGGTGCTGTAGAAAATCCCACCTATAGTGATCTGGATTGTCTTAACCCTCGGTATTAATACAACTCAAAGAGGAGTAGGTCATTACCCGCTATCACAAAGGGGCCCAAACCTCTATACAAAATCTATTGTTTATTTCTTTTCATTCTTATTTGTTCAAACATGTGGCAAGCATCAAATCCATACGACCCCGCAGTCGGTTGATCACTTTTTGAGGTCAACACATTTGACTCAAGCTTCTATTTTATCAAAGCCTGTGGAAGGAGAAGATTTGTACTTGTACTTGGCAATGTCTAATCATTCTAATTATGCAGCACTTGTGTGAGAGGAAGAAAAGGTCCAGTACGCGATCTACTACATAAGCAAAAGATTGCTGGGTGTAGAATCCAGGTATACTATGATTGAGAAATTGACATTTTGCTTACTAACCACGTCTCAAAAATTGAGGTCATCCTTCCAAGCCCATGCCATAAGATTACTCACAAATCATCCCCTTCGCCAGGTTCTTCAGAAGCTAGACTCCTCCGACAGATTGCGAAAATGGGCCATGAACATAGCCAATTTGATATCCAAGACCAAAGAACCTCATTTCCATTAAAGGTCAGGCCCTTGCCAACTTCATAGTAGAGTGTTCAGGATTAAATGACCTTCCGCAAGATCTAGTTTCGAAACTACCTACTTGGAAGGTCTTCGTAGACAGAGCATCCAACAATAAGGGAGCTGGAGCTAGGGTCATTTTTATTTCTTCGCAAGGGCACAAACTCCAGAGTGCTTTACATTTTGGATTTTGTGCCTCCAACAAAAAAGCAGAACATGAAGCTATGATAGCAGGTCTAAAATTGGCTAAGGAAGTGGGAGCCCAATAGGTTGAAGTATACATTGATTTATAGCTATTGGTGAATCAAATTTCTAGTGAATACTAGACGAAGGGTGAAAAATGGCTACATACATCATGATGTCCTAAGAATAGTTGCAAGGATTCAAAAGTTACAACGTCTGTCAAGTTCCAAGAGAACAAAATTCATTCGTTGACATGCTAGTTGAAGTTGCAACGAATCTTGAGATCATTCAACACGAAATAGTCCCAATTTTCCATTTCGAAAAACCAAGCATTGAGATCAAGGATTAAATGCCATAGTTGACAACTCTCATTCTTGGATGGTGCCCAATTACAACTTCTTCAATTTGGGAGAGCTTTCAAGGGACAAGGCTGCTTCCAGGGAAGTTCATTATTAGGCTCCCCGTTATGTGATTATGGACTAGAAACTTTATTGACGAGGACTGTCAATGCCATATTAAAGGTGCATCTCTGGAACGGAAATTGCCACAGTGATCCATGAGATTCATGGTGGCTTTTGTGGAGACCATACTTTTGGGCCCAGCCTCTCTAAGAAAATCCTTTCCCAAGGGTATTTTGGGCCCACAATGATGAAATATTTCATAGAATATGTAAGGAAGTGTGAACAATGCCAGAGTTATGCTAAGGTTCCATATGCACCACCCACTGAAATCACACTCATGAGTAGCTCATGGCCTTTTGCGGTTTGGGGAATAGACCTGGTGGGATCCCTCCCCACATGCAAAGGAGGAGTCAAATACGCAATAGTTACAATTGGCTATTTTACCAAGTGACTTGAGGCAGAAGTAATGAACATTGTTACCTCCAAGAAGGCCTTGGACTTTGTCATTAAGAATATTCAGTGATGATACGGACTTCTATACAAGATTGTCTAAGATAACAGGAAATAGTTTGATAGTTAGCACTTCACCGACGACTATGCCCAGCAGAGAATCGTGAAGAGTTTTTAGATGTAGCCCAGCCACAAGCCAACGGGCAGGTGGAAGCCGTGAACAAGATTCTAAAAACTATGTTGAAGAAGAAACTCCAAGCCTACAAAGCTCATTGGCTAGAAGAACTTTTATGAGTTCTTTGGGCCTATCAGACCACAGAGAGAACTTCAACGGGACACACGCCATACGCAATGGCTTATGGGTGTGAAGCAATAATTCCACGGTCCTCTCTCATCGATGAGAAACTTACGATCCTTCCTAGAACCATTCCTTGCTCCAGGAATCATTGGATTTAATAGAAAAACTCTGGGAAAAGTCACAAGTTCAACTTATGATGTACCAAGGAAAGATTTCTCGGCACTTTAACCCTTAAGTGAAAATTCAGACATTTAATGTTAGAGATCTCGTCTTAGAGTACTCCTAGCTTTGTAGGAATCGGGAGTGGAGGTACTTGGCCAAAATTAGGAAGGCCCTTATGAAATACTTAAGAAAGTGGGCCAAGAAACTTTTCAGCTTAAGAGAATGGATGAATAGAGGGTTCCTCATGCCTGGAATGCAGAACAGTCGCGTCAGTACTACCAATAGGCAGAGGTGACAAAGCCTTGATGAAATCCCTTAAGCTTTGTGTAAATATTTATGTAATCACCTTCTTTATGTACAACCTTCGGGTATAATGAAAGCAATTTACATTTAAATTTATGATTTACATTTTTTAAGTCACAAGCTATGTTTTAAACAAGTGACCAAGAAATTGGAGATGTCTAAACTTCCTAGCTCACTTGGGGGGTACTATGCCTAGCTGTGTATGCCCCCAACAATGTACAATGCGTTATGATTAGTTACTTTGCTTATGCTTATGCATGTTTTTATAGCATACAAACAAAGTTAAAATAAGATGCGTATTCAACCAAATTCTCTGAAAAGGAAAAATATGCTTGAGTTCCTTCTTGAGGTTAAGATAAGTGTAAACTCTAAAAATTAGATGTGTTTTTAGCTAAAATTCCCAAGAAGGGAAAGACTCACCTGAATCCCTTCTCAAATTTTTCAGCGCATTGCTCAAATTTTAAAATTTGGTTAAAATGTGAAGGCCACCCTTGAACTCCTATGTATTTTTAGCCTTTTCTTGCTCAAAAGATATTGTCTAAGGTTCATAGTGTGTAAAACTGGCCCCCAGATTAGTGAGAAGCCTTAGTGGCATTAGACTTTTATGGATGAAGTTCAAATAAGAAAATACGCTTGGACATTATCACAATTTTAGCCCAAGTCCTACGCAAGGAATAGCGCCTGACATCTACAACGTGTTCAACAATTTTTTCCTAAGGCACAATTTCACAAAAGTAAAAGTCATGGAACGCTTGGAACGCAGAGGCACATTCTTTTGCAAGAAAACCATCCCTGACTGAGCATTCAACGAGCATCCCAGATAGACAAGTAGCTATTCAAAGAATTTGAAAAGTACCAAGACTCCGTGACCATGTGATTGTCTGGGAACAGTCTAAAAGCCAATTTGTGCTGGTGGGACATTTAACCAACTTAGGTTTGTAGACTCCATGAAGGGCTGAGACCACGACAATCCTACCTAAAAATAGGAAACAAGTGTTTTTTAAACATTTCCTAGATCAGTAGAAGGTTTAAGCATCAGAAAAAATCTAAGGCTTGAAGTAGTGGCCATTGGAACCACAAGCTTGAAAACACCTAAGATAACAACCCTTAAAATGATCTAACAAGCCAATGCATGAGAATTGAAGCTAGAAATTGAAAATTAATAAAGCATAAAAGTCTAAAAACTATTACAATGCCTCGCAGACCAGGTAGATAATATTCTCTTCGTAGAATAAAGAAGGGTTGATAGTCTCGTAAATTATAAATGAAGTGCCAAGCGGATCGGGCTTATAAAAATAGCTCCGTAAATAGCAAAATAAATTTTCCTAAAAAAATAATATAAAGAAGGAAAGTTATGAATGGCTCGGAGATGGAATGTCTAACTGGGCAGTTGGATCTTAAGGAGGCACTTGAAAGATATCCTTAGGCAGAGAATCATCCTATTCGGAGGGAATGTCCATAATTTCAAAAGTTTGGTTTTCACCAGCCTGTGCATTTTCTACCCCTTGAGCAACTATTTTAGTTCTGTCATCAGTAGTGGTTGCAACCCCGTCATAAGTCTCAAGGTATTCATCAATGTTGCGGTTGAGGACCTCAACCCTTTTTGAAAATTCCTCAGCATCCTTATCTAGGTGGCTGAAGATTTCGGGGATGGTTTTTTTGAGACGAGGTAACAGAATGACATGGGCGAGGTTCATAGAATAATTTAAGGCTCGGTGGTGAGACTCTTACTCTTTTCAGTGTTTTCCCCTCTTGGCATCCCGCTCTTTGTGTAGAGAGGAGACCTCCCTCAAGGCATCATCACGGTTCTACTGAAATGAGAGATCTTGTAGCCCTTTTTTGGTGTTGGACTGAGCCTTGAATCGTTTGGCCTTCTCCTCGATGCCACCTTTTAGAGTGGTGACTTGATCTTTTGCAATTTTCCATAGCCCCTCAGCAGTTTTAACCTTAGCCTCATGCCCCTAGATGACATTAGTTTCTTTCTAGAGCTGAAGGGTTTTGGTCATTGCCTGATTCTTGATGTCAATTTTTGCCTTCAAGGCTTCGTCATGTTCTGCAGTAAGGAAAGAATTGGTAGCCTCTAGCTCCTCGAAGTGAGTCTTGAATTTTTCTTTTGTTTGAGATGTAAAGGTCGTCTTATACTCATTGTACTTTTGTAAGTACTTTTTGTCAGTCGTTCTATCTGCCTCCTTGTAGTGCTACTCAGCCTCCTTCTTAATGCCCTCAACCTTGAGTTTTAGAGCCTTCTGAGCCGCTAAGGAAAAGTATAGTTAGACTGCCATCGTTTACACCTCCCTGCAGGTTCACTTCGCGAAGAAATCCATCTAGAACCAATCGAAAGTAATGAGCTATAGGAATGGAAATTTGTATTAAGAAAAAGAAAAATTGAAGTGGAACTAGGAAATACCCCAGCTGCTTATTCTCTCAAAGCATTGGCTAGGATCACAGGGTCAGAACTACTGCCAATCGCCCATTTTTTGGTAGTCGGCTCTATCAGGTTGACTGCAATGTCTTTGACTACTTTGGTGCTGAAAGGTCCTAACTCCTTGTCTAGGCAAGGGACCAATTACTTGCTCACAGTTGGGAGATCTGTTATAGGAGCTGAATACCCCGAGTTGCAGATACCTTCAATATTTGGCCCTTTTTACTGCAGACATTGGTCCATCTGGAACTGGACTACACTTCACTCTTATGCCAAGACCTCGACCCCAATATGAGTGGGCTTCATAGGAAATATCAATGGCAAACGTGGGATGTTGGGTAAGTTTTTTTAAAGACCCTAAGCTGGTTTGGCTAGATGGCTAAAAGAAGTTGAGGCAGGGATGGCTTGACTACCTGAAGCTGGTGGGAGTGTTTTGGATTGATTGTGCATTTGTTTGGATTGAATCTTGGTGAAAGAGTTTGGGGTCACGAGGACCAGATACCTGTCATTAGCATTGGTGATTGGTGGTTGGCTCGATGAGGTTGTTTATTGGTTTTCAGCAGGAAGACTTCTCTCTCTAGTAGATTTGGTATCTCAGGAAGCATAGTTCTTGGCCCTTTTTCCTCCCTTCTGGGATGGGGAGTAGTATCAGCATGCTTCAACGCTGCGTCAAATATCAAGAACACCATTCCTTCCACGGATTCCTCTTCGTCTGAAGGGATCATGGGTTCCCTATTTTCAAAAGCAACATTAAGTGGTGCCAGAATCTTAGCTGCTCCACTACTTCCCCCTCTAGGGGTTAATCTGGTCCTGGTGGAATCCCTAATTTTGAGTGGGGGTGTTAGAGGGTCCAACACTTGGCTAGATTTTTTAGTTTGAGATTTATTTTATTTCCCCTTGCTATCAGCCACAACATTAACCTCCTTGATCATGTTCATCAAATCGCTAAGCATCTTCGATTCGAGCGTATCTAGAAAAACTGAAACACCACAACAAACAAATTAGTCAAAAAAGTAGAAAGTAACGATGCAAATGACACAACTTCAAATAAAAGATATCATGGGAGCGCAACCATAGAACGTGTTATTATATGATTCCTCTCTTGTAAATAAAGTGACTTCTTCCTGGTCAATGAAGCTGTCATATTCCTTGAAGTCTAGAAAAACATAGTAAGGCAATGACCACTTTAACGATGTTTGGGGGGAATTCTTGGTTGTTGGAGTGCCTAACTAATTGGCCTACCATATTATTGTAATGCTTCATTAGATATCTACGAGGATCCAGGCTTAGGAAAGAGTGGTCAAAACCCCCTTAGTCTATCAGTGAAATTTGAGATAGGTAGGGGTACAAATTACGCAAAAGGGCTGATTACCTCTTCCCAAAGTACTCTTTCCAGATGTGTTCGTATCTGGTATGGTACACGGAACCTATCTTTGATTTCCTCTTCTTCTGTGAGGGGTTCAAGATTGTGACTATTCCAGGAAGCGACAAGGAGTTCCTCATATTTGGCCGCTTTGGTTATCGCAACCAACAGTTCTAAGACAATTTTCTCTTTAAGGTGACTGGGGGTTGAGGTTAGCCCATACCATTGACTCTGTTAATGCATTGGAATGTGGTTATGAGACTATATTGGTGCAACAATTTAATGGTCACTAGTTCCTCCACCCTCAACTCTTCCTTGAAAGGCTCGTAGAAGGTGATCTGTTGTCTTAACTCATCTGCGAGCTTTGTTCTGGGAATGGATTCTTCAAGAAACAAACCATAGTTAAATCTTGAATAGAGCCACCTTTCAATCCATCAGGGAAATAAGAAATAAAAGGGAATGAAAGATTGTACCTGGAATCTTGAAGTCCAAGGAGAGTGCTGGAACACGCCTCATGGGGAAGCTAGTTGTGATAAACTAGTACTCACGATGGTTTGGGCAATGAGAAGAAGTGGTCATTGGACACCGAGCATGTTTGTATTTAAACCCAATTTTTGAAGGATATCCATGCATGGGTTGTAGTTTTAACTTTAAAAATATAATATTTCTTCCGAGGTTGGAGCAGTTTGTCCCTGGGACTTGCAAAACACAAACCACCCCGCAAGTAGCATGTATGCAACTGACAAGAGCTGGAAGGGAGCTATTCCACTTTGACACAAAATTTGGAAAAGTAGGTCCGTCCTAAGCGAGAGGTGGGCTCCGCAAGATATATGGGCCCAACTCTAGTTTCCAAAGCCATCCATTCTTTGGGATGCTGATTCACCAAGAATGGACATTCAGTGCCACATGAGTCTCGAAATGTCTTGTACTCGTCCATCAGTAGAGTATGCTTTAAGGAGACCGTAGTTCTTTAGCTGATTTGGCCTTTGGTCTATCTCCCAGATATAATCATTCAGAATTAGAGGAGTCAGGGACACAACGTAGGCTTTGCCTTTGCCCATACTACGTCGCTTGGATTGAGTGGATTTGAAAGGTCCCTCATCTAGAATGGGGTCTTCGAGATCCCCTTCCGGAGGAAGCACTTCCATGGGAGATGTCTTGGGAATCTTCTCAAGATTCACTAAAGCTAGTTGGAAATCGTTACCTTCACCAAACACTAAAAAAGTGATAGGAAAGTCCATGCAGTCAATACCCTACATCCAAATGACAAATATGGTTCTTAGGGAAGCCTACCCCAAGACTGCTAAGAGAAGTCCCCACCGGACTCGTGACCACCAAGGTCACTACCTTGAAGTAGCCTACCATGGTAGCGAATCGGGAACCCAACATAGAACAACAATAAAAAGGCCCAAATTTTCTATTTCATAGACAAAGCAAAATGAGTACACATAACGAATAAAAGAGGAAGTACTCAAAGAGATTACTGATAACTCAAAAACATTTACCCTAATCCTCGGAACTAGAAAATCCTAAATAACAAGCAAGCTTCTTAACCCAAGCAAAAAGGATGATACCTCTTTACAGCTTTAGCTCTAAAGGTGTCCCTCAGTGAATTAAGCAAGCTAATTCCAAACATAAATAACCCTAAACTCCTAAAATTAAACCCTACGCATGAAAGGTGGCAGATTCCCTCAAAGACAAAAACTATATTTTCCATTAAGCCTTGAAGAAAACAATTTAAAAGCTGAGGAATACTTACTTGAGATACAGGTTAAGAAATGGAGATGACGGTTGTGCTACTTGAATTCTGCTTCTTGCTTGGCGACGGTGGCTCTCCTAGCTCCGTCAGCAGAATGGCTTAAGATGACAATGGATGTTAAGGAAATGAAACAAAGAAGTTGGGGAAGAATGGGTTACGGTTGGTTCAGAGAGGCATGGGAGGGCTAAAATTTTTGGGCGAAAGGTTGTGGATAAATTAAGGAAAGAAAATAGTTTCAATTGCCAAAAACCCCATTTATATGGATGGCAGTGGTTGTAATGATTTTGAAATGCACGGTCTAGATCAAATAGATTGGGGGCTCAGTCATTCAACGGTTGGGAATACAAAAAAGTTAGCATTTAATGCGTCTGAAGGAAGAGAATAATGTATTTATCACTCATCATTTTGTGGCAGCTTCTCCAATGTACCTAAGGATAGGTGTCTTTTCTAAACTCACCATCATTCGGTTTCCCCGAGAAACGCGCCTAAAATACAGAGCGTGGGTCTCACGACTCAACTACCAAGCATCATGCTTCGACGAGTCATCAATGATATCAACAAGCATGACAACCCTTCAGGTACCTGAGGTGCTATGGAAGGTTCCTTCCACCTGCTGATGGTTGGTTCGTAAGTTAGAGACATGAAACAAACATTTGGGAGAAGGCTGCAAGCTCTTGATACTCTTAAGTCTTGGGAGCTTGGGGGTGATTGTTATCCCTATTTCAAGATGAGTTCAGCGTGAAAGTCACAGCAGAGTGCTACGTCAGATTAAACACTGATATCATGACCTTCCCCTAAACGAGGTTACAAAAGATACTACAATACCCAAAAGAATGCTTCTCCACTAAAGACCGAGATGATTCTTGAGATTCTCACCTTATGCTTCCGTAATCATGAGTAAATAAGAGTCGTGTATGTCCCAGGATGGTTGCAAATTGGTTTGTCTTGGAAGACCTTAGCCAAACCTCCTTGAAACTTCTTAAGGCCAAATTTGGAGCAAACCTTGACGGTTGCATGTCATCTAACATCAAATCAGATCTTGTCCCCTGTGTTAGACCATGGTTGTGCGCATACGTGCCACTGTAGTTCTTATTGTCCAATGACTTGTGTAGGCAATTATTTTAAAGGAGAAACTTTTGAGCGATACGCGTCAAGACCTTTACAAGATATCTTGCATTGATCAAGAACCACATGATGAGAAAGCTACATACCAAACCAGTGGTCAGATGGTATTGTTGTGTTTTTGGCGTTTTTGCGTGTTGAGTAAGAAAGCTTAGTTGGGTAAAGGGTATGCCCTTACCCTCATGTGTGCCTATAAATACATCTATTTTAATGTATAGAGGAGGAACATTTTTTACTTAAACCTCTACTAAAATTCTTAGAGAGCTATCATCTTTGAGAGAAACAAGAAGAATACAGAGTTACCATTGTAAACACTTGTAATACTCAAATACTTGCCAAAACGGCTAATATAACTGACTCGTGGACTAGGAATTATTAATGCCCGAACCATATAAAAAATTCATTTGTCCATTATTTATTATTTTGAATTTTCTTAAGTTCTTATTAGTCGATTTTCGAAAAATCTCGGTAAACAATTATAGTTTAAATTAATGTTAAAGGATATATAAATTGAATTAACATTAAAGTATTAAACAACAATTTTTAAAAAATAGAATAAAAAATATATTCATATGTAAATTTTAAATTTCAACTTCAATATTCAAATACAATCAAAATTATCAACTATTAATTCTAAATTTCAAATTAAACTCTATAAAATACAAATATTAAATGTAAGCTAGTTTTATTATCAAACGTAATTTATATATTATATTATAGATAACTTTAGTAAAAAAAAAAAATATGTAAATCAGTTTATTCAATTTATTCGGGTTATTTGAGCCGGTTAGAATAATATTCAACCCGCCCAATATATATTCATTGGACGGTTTGAATTTTTTGTAAAGTTATTCGGCTTGTATTTTTTGTCGGTTTATTTGATTTAGTTTAGAGAGTTTATTCAGGTTGGACCGTTTGTAAATTTTTTTGAACAGCTCTTTATATCCACTAGATCAGCGTTACCACAAACTCCAAAAGTAAGTAATCTTAATGAAAGGCCCTTATGAAAATAGAGGGCAAGATAGGAGATCCCGTGGAAGGAGAAAAAGACCAGAACCCAATAATTAAGAGAACCGAACTAGAATCCTAGCAAAGCTTCTTTTTAGAAAACATGTTATGTTGTTATTGATTACTAGAGGTTTTGTTGTGATGCTTAATAGTATAGTTTTAATAATTATAACATAATAATCAAATTATGGAGAGTAACATTTTCTTTTTCATTTCTTATTATATCAATGTATCTTTTTTTAAAAAAAAAGTGAACGATAGAGAACAATAAACGAAATATTATTCAAAATTTGACAAACTAAATCATGTTTGGTGTTTGAAAAACATGAGCTTATAAAAATTTAGTGAGATAACACTTGCTAAATTTTATCAAAGACTACTTTTTACTGATGTAGTAAGGTTTAATTTGAGGCTGAGATTTAAAGAGTAGAGAAAATTCATTATATCCACATCATCTACAAAACAATCTCAAGTGTCACTCATTTGGATAAAGCAACACGTGGCAAAAACCCATTTGTTGTAACATCCTTGGCGATAAGGAAAAGGATTATGTTACAACACATTCTACACTTTAATACTTAAAAGAAATTGACTCATATTCACTAGTGCAAAAAAATTGAGAGACAAATTAAGCATAACAAGATAAGAGAGTCTGAGTTGAGACATGGCATCTATGGTTATGACAGCCTCCTCATTCCCATGCGGCTCAGCCATGACCATGGCCAAGCAAACCACAACAACAGGCCGCCGTGGTGTCATGGTGGCTGCCAAGGCCTCAGCAGCAGCCTCAGAGGGTGAGAAGGTGAGCTTGCAAATGAAGCAGAACAAGGAAGAGAGCACAAGTGGGAGGAGAGACTTGATGATGGCTGTGGCAGCAGCAGCCGCCTGCTCGGTTGCAAAGGTTGCCATGGCGGATGAGCCACCTAGGGGAACCCCCGAAGCCAAGAAGAAGTATGCTCCTGTTTGTGTCACAATGCCAACAGCTCGTATCTGCCGCAAGTGAGCAAGTATTAGTTTTACTTGATCAACTTATAATTCAAATGTTTTGAATATTGGTGGTGGACCTGGTTGTTGTGGTGCTGTATAATTTGTAAAATTTGTATTGCTCTCATCATCCTTTTTCTTTTTCTTTTTTTTTTTTTTTTAAAAAAAAAAAATTGAACAATCAAGCTCTTTTTCTATCGCTGCTTCATCCTCTCCCTTTATTTTTTAATCTAATCATAGCTTTAATTGGCGACATAAAGTTGTGTTTTTTTATTAAAATACAGATGATTGTTAATCCCATATGGGGGTGTTAGATGTCGAACTGTTTGTTACTGAGTGAATAGTACTTTGATTCTGTAGTTGGACTCGGCTATGATCCCGTCCCCTGACCTCTGATTTTATAGTGGGACGGCTCACGTCACGTGATCACAACTATAGATGAGGATGGTTACGAAGATCTCCCTAGGCTCTAGATAGATAGTCACTTGTTTGAAGAGGGTAACCAACTAACCAAGTTCGAATTTGGCCTTAGGAATAAACCATCCCATAATAACAATTAGGAGTAATATGTGGTAATTCCTATATTTAACGACCTCAATTAGGGGTGGACAAAATAAGATCCAAACCATTCAACTCCGCTAACCCATTTTTTGTAGTAAATGGTTATGTTAAGAATAGGTCATGCCCATTGGACTGAAAAGTGATAGGCCATATAATTATGGGTTGATTATGAGTTGGACATATTTTAACTCTATGTAACTCAAACCAACTCATTTTTTGAAAGATGTTCTAAATTGGAGACAACTTTCATACATAAAGTATATTTTACATTCACAAAATATAACAAATATATAATTATACATTTTCATACATAAATAAATTATATTGTAATAACATTAGAAAGTGAATTAACTAGAACACATCACTAACACGTAGTCTATAGTTACCCTACTATTTATATTATTAACTTTACTACTCACACAATGATACCACTACCACCTTAGTTATTTTTAAAGTACTATATTACACACACACACATATATATATATATATATATATATATATAAATGTATCATTTTTTTTTATGTATGCACTAGGTTAAATAATTTTATCTTGTTTGTAACATAAATATTAAAGTTTAAAATATTCATCTCAACCCAACCCAATCCAACCCACCTCCTATATTATTGTACTAAGTAGGGTTGGGTTGTATAATAAAGAATATTTGAATGGTTTATAACTTATCCAGACTGTAATAATTAGGTTAGCCTATTAAAGCACCTCTAACCCAGCCAACCAAGTTCATGTGCACCCATATCCTCAATTATATAACTAGACAGTATAACTATTGTTCGCGCAGATAATTTTTTTTTTTTAATATTTATAATAAACTAGGTATAGTCGCTCTTCGTGCGACTAATTTAATTTTTTATTATTATAATAAATAATTACAAAATATAATTCTAATATATAGTAAAATTATAAATATATTATTTTATTTCATATTATTATTAATAATTTATTTATTAAAAGATAATTGCACAATTTTGTTAATTATTATTTAGAATTATTTACTGAGAAATTTAAAATTTATTATATGTAGTATTTTAAATTACTTTGTTAAAAGAAATTATTTTTATATAAAAAAATAAGGTGGCGTAAAAAAAATTACGGTGTTTCCCATAATGCATTATTTTCATATCTCGATCATTCAAAACTATTGTTGTTATTAAATCTCACTTATTTCCATCACCGTATCTCACCCATTGTCATCACTTATCGCATCCCTTGTCATTACCGTAGTTCACTTGTAGTGGTCACTATTGTATTTTTTAAATCTATATCTTAATCTCAGATTTCATCTCAAATTTTAAATATTTTTTAACACTCTTAAGATATTAGAGAAAGTTCATTACTTTGTTATGTTATCATTAATTAATATGCTAAAAAAAAGTGATTACTATTTCTTAAATATCTTAATTAAAAAAAATATTTAAAAAAATGTGATATTTTAGTTATGAAAAATGCTAAAAAAATAACTCTCCTTGTTGGTATCATACCACTATCAGTGTAATTAAGTAACAAGTCTCATATAACTTAAACAAATAAGATTTAAAAAATATCGCTAACTAATCGTAGGGTGCCACCTATATATGAAAGGTGTTGGGCACTACTGGTGCCCAATAGTAATGCTCTTTAGTTATAATTATGTGATGCTTTTTTCAGAATTTATTTTTTATTTTTTTTAACTTTTTAAAAATATTTTATATTTTTATAGAAAATTAAAATATTAGTAAAATATCAATTTGTAGATTTATGTTGTTTTTTAAAGAAAAATTATTAAAATAATAATAAAATATCAATTTATAGATATATGCTTTAATAAAATATTAAAATTAAGAGAATTAAGGAGAGAAGAGAAATATAGTTTTGGAGTGGTTTTAGAATATCATGTCACTGCCTCATACTTCTCATTTATATATATAGATATAGATAGTTACTTAAAAATATAATTCTAATATATAGTAAAATTATAAATATTTGTCTCATTCCATATTATTATAAATAATTTTATTTATAAAAAACTAAATACACAATTTTATTAATTATTATTTGAAATTATTTGTTAAGAAGTTTAAAATTTATTATATATAGTATTTTAAAGTGCTTTGTTAAAAGAAAATATTTTTATAAAAATAAATAAATAGGGTGGTGTAGAAAAAAAATTACAGTGTTCCCGAGAGAATTAAGGAGAGAAGAGAAAAATAACTTTGCAGAGATTTTAGAGTGTTGTGTCACTGCCTCATTCCTCTCCTTTATATATATATATACATTTTTTGGAATTTAATTTTTTTTTTAAAATATTTTATATATTTATAGAAAAATTATTAAAATAGTAGTAATGTTATACCCAAAATTTGGCTGCCACCTCAATGAAGGACACGTCTCAAGAAAAAGGGATTTTGAATTGATGCCATTGCTTTTATGGAATAACTCATTAATTACGTAAGTATCAGAGTATATTTGTAACCCGCTGACTGTAAGGTCTTAGGCAAGGAATCAATGTACAAACTGGCACTTGTATATTAGCGAGAAACCACATGTCGTTAAATGTGAATAGCAAGGCACCAAGGAAAGCGACCCGTATCAATCGTGGAGGTGCTTAGTATAATGAACAATCTAAGTGTAAAAGTCAGATCAGCTCAAGAATAAGTAAGCGAGGTGACCATCTCACTATGGGAAGACTTCCTATAGCTTCATCCTGCTAACGGTAACAAGGCTTACAACCCTGGAGAGTCAGAATGGTTCTTTATAAATAAGAACCGCGATCGACACCAGACATACATTGTCGACCTTGGACAGAAGAATGGGCCCAGCTCGCTATTGGGATCACTGTAACCAAGTTTCTGTCGAGACATCTGAAAATAAAATAGCTAAAGATGTGTTCAATACACGATTTTTTGACCCAGTAAAAGCGGGAAAATCAAAGCTATACGATTTTCAAATCATAAACTGCATTTACACTACGTGATATGTAATCAAATCCCATGATTTTAGGGATAATTGCTGTAAACATATTCAGGTCAAATTTGAAATTAATTGTCCACTATGTAATTATAAATAGTGACAAACAAGAGCAAAAAAGGGTTGAAAAAACTCATACAAGAGAGTTCCTAAAAAAAAAACAATCAAAAATGTGAATAATATTGACTCGTGGACTATGGAGAATTTTAACTACAAAACCACGTAAAAAACTCTGTGTTCATATCTTTATTTTTATAGCTTTTATTTTTTCTATGTGAGATCAATATTGTGAGGCTCAAATTTAGTTAACGAAAATTTGCGTTAACAGTTTCGTGCTTTCATTGAGAGCCTCTGTCAAAAAGCTTTGGAAAAAACCCTCCCTTCTTTTGAAGAAAAACCATCTCCTTCATGGCTAAAAATTCAGAAAATGTTAACACCCCACATGAAGAAACCAATCATCGTTCTGGAAAAGAACCCATAGGTTCCAGAAGATCTACCCACCCGTAGTCTAGAAGGACCACCCGTTCCAGGAGGGCTCAACCTGAGGGTGGCCCCAGTGCGCGGACCACACGTTCCCAGTGAACTCCACCCGACGTTGGTCCTAGTACCCGGACAACACGCTCAAGGAGAATTCAACGTGGGAATGGTCATAACCCCGGAACGAGGGATGAAGAACTCAATCGTGGAGGTGCCCAATCTGTGGGAGAAGGAGCCTATGAAACAGAAAATCGTCACCGGGGATGTCGTCTGGAAGAGGCGTAGCGTGAAAAAGCTATGTTAGAATGTGATGCAGCCTCGGCCAGGACGGCACAGGGGACAAACGCTCAAAATCAACCTGAACCTGGAGTGAGAAGACCATGAGGCAGACCTCGTGGCTCATGAACCAGGAGACAGGAAAAGGCCCGGTAAGAACAACCTGGGGAAAATGAGACACCCCCTAAAAATCAAGATGAACGGCCAGATGGGAGACAACCAGAAACTGATAAACGAGACATCGCTCATGAGAATGAGGAATATCTTGGGACTCAATCGGGAGAACAAAGGTCACCTGCTAGAAATCACAGCATTCTTCCCAAATCCATAGAGCGAGGACTCGTACGGACCCTGATGGGGGAAATACGACAAACTGCTCTTGGGAGGAAAGAACAGAGCGTGAAGAAGCAAGCATGACTTCGAGGCGTTCGAGAACCCATAGTCGATCAACTCGAAGAGGAGAAAGTACTGAACGAGCTAATGATCGAGAAAGTATGGGAACCAGTAAATCCGTGAGCCACTCAATGACAAAGTCTATGAGTAGGACACGATCTATGAGTAAGACAAGGTCTGCCAGTAATTACTCTCATCTGGATCTACGAGAGCACTTGAATCGGAAGAAACCTGACCTTCGCCAACAGCTTGGTCCAAAGCAAGAGGATCCATTCCAATTGCGGATAAACGAGGTGGAGGATAAGTTCATGAGATATCAAGTGGGGGAATTAGGGAAACTATCTGGATACGACTCTAACGAGGAACTTGAGCCGTATCTTCCAAACATAATGAGAACCCTTTTTCCTTTGGGATTCAAAAACTTGCATGTCTCGTCATACGACTGAACCACTGATTTGGTCTCGCATTTGAATAACTTTAATACAATAATGCGAGCGAGTAACGTAACGAATAATTCACGCTGTATTTTGTTCCCCACATGCTTGTTGGAGCAGCAAGTAGCTGGTTTAACAAGTTTACTCTTCATTCAATAACTTCCTGGGAGCAATTATCAAGGGATTTCAAGAAACAATTTCAGGCTGCTAGGGATAGACGACCTGAAGCGGCCTCGCTAACCAATATAAAGCAGTAGCCCAGCAAAACACTTAAGGCATACTTAAGCTATTTTAGCACGGCTGCGGCTAGGGTTAGAAATTTAGATGACAACATGCAACTTACAACCCTTTAGGTGGGGATATCTACTGATCCATTAACCGCAGGGGGCGAGTTGTGGGATGACTTAGAAGGACGTCCGGTGAGAAGCATCAATGAGTTCAACGAAAGGGC
The DNA here is from genome assembly GCF_029168945.1 of Cannabis sativa. NCBI lineage: Eukaryota > Viridiplantae > Streptophyta > Magnoliopsida > Rosales > Cannabaceae > Cannabis > Cannabis sativa. The sequence goes on along the minus strand of NC_083602.1, from coordinate 43,562,591 downwards.
TCAAGTGTTCGTTCAGAAGGAAGAAGCCTAAAACGAAATGAACTTGTTGAAAACAAGCTCGGGAGGCAAACCCATCAATGTTTCAATAGGTACTACTTCCACGAGAATTGTTAACTCGGGGACTTCTAGTTCGAAGAGAAAGGACAGAATTAAGGAACCGTCAACGGATAGAAAAAACAAAAGAACACGAAAAATACGTGCTAGTGAATACTATTTATACCGAGCTTAATGAAACTCAAGAGAATATTTACCTCGCACATGAGCAGAAGGTGGCCTTCGGCAAACCCGAGCCTATGAGGAATTCGAGGAGCAAAAGAGATCCTAACAAATATTGTAAATTCCATAAGGATATTGGGCATACAACCGACGAATGTTGCCAATTGAAAGACGAGATAGAAAGTCTCATCGTTCGAGGCCATTTTAAACAGCACGTGAAAAGACAGGGCTAGTAATACAAACAACCCAGTCTACCCAATAACCCAAACAACCAAGGGTTACAACCTATTCCTATGGAAGGAGAGGACATCCTAGTTATTTCAGGAGGGCCACATATCGCAGGAGAAAGCAATAACGCCCAAAAAAGATATGTGAAAGAGATAAGAATGAGCAGTCGATCTTTTCCCCAGAACCTTCCAAGAGGGTGAAAACTGAGGAACATCCCATTACATTCACGGAGGAAGATGAGAAAAATGTGAGATATCCTCACATCGATCCATTGGTGATAACCATTCAACTCGCCAATAAAAGGATCAAGAGAGTATTAATACACAATGGGAGCTCGGTAAATATCCTTTACAAGGAGACTTTATCGAAAATGGGACTCAAAAAAGCCAAGCTAAGGCTTTGTATGGTGAACCTTTGCGGATTCACCGGAGACAGCATCGCTAGCCTTGGCATAATCAAGCTCGCATTAACATTAGGTGAGGCACCTCTATCTGCTACTGTTATGCAAGACTTCTTAGTCGTCGACCTGCCTTAACTTACAACATATTGTTGTGTTGTCCAGCACTGATCAGACTAGGGGCAATCAGTTCGATCAAGCACCTATCCTCGAAATTACAAACACTAGAAAGCGTGGGGGTGGTACGTGGCGACCAGATGCTGGCTGGCGATTGCTATCGCATAGAGCTGTAGCATAAAAAAGCCAATCATCAGTTGATGGCCATCTTGGAAGAAGAAACTGAACAAAAAGACAAAGATCTTGACCATTGAGTTCAAGATGAAAGAGACCTGCTAAAACCAATCAAAGAATTGGAAGAGGTTATTCTCGACGCACGAAATAGCACAAAGTGTGTATACATTGGGAAGAACCTGGATGAGCAGCTCAAATAGCAGCTAATAAGCTTTTTGAAGGCAAACCAGGATCAGTTCGCCTGAAGCCATGGAGATATGATAGGGATCAACCCTATCATTATCTGCCATCATTTAAATGTTGATTCAAACTACCTAGCGAAGAGCGACAAGTTGTTAGTCAATGACTTCATACGCGAGGTGTTTTATCCCTTGTGGATAGCCAATCCTGTTCTCGTCCCAAAGCCTAACGAAACTTGGAGAACCTGTATCGACTTCTCTGATCTAAATAAGGCGTGTCCAAAAGATTGTTTTCCACTTCCTAGGATCGACCAGTTAGTGGATGCAACTGCTGGGCACGAACTTATGTCATTTATGGACGCATATTCTGGATATAACCTGATAAAAATATACGTTCCAAATTAAGAACATACAAGCTTCGTAACCAACATGGGACTCTATTATTATAAAGTCATGTCGTTCAGACTGAAGAACGCTGGGGCAACATATCAGCGATTGGTAAATGAAATGTTCGCAAACCAAATAGGGCAAAACATGGAGGTTTACATCGATGATATGTTAGTGAAATCAATAAAAAGTAAGGATCATACCTCAGACCTCGCAGCATGCTTTAAGATATTAAAGAAGTATAACATAAAGCTAAACCCCAAAAAATGTTCCTTTGGAGTTTCCTCAGGAAAATTTTTGTGATTCATAATTAACGCGAGGGGTATTGAGATGAATCTTGAAAAAATCAAGGCATTAATAGACATGCCATCATCGACGAAGCCTAAGGAAGTACAAGCCTTGACAGGAAGAATGGCTGCACTTAACAGATTTATTTCGAAGTCAACTGATAAGTGTGTGCCGTTCTTCAACATATTGTGAGGTAACAAAAAGTTCAAGTGGACAAAAGAGTGCGAAGAGGCATTTCAGAACATAAAGAGGCATCTATCTAGCAACGACTCCAGTTTTGGCGAAACCAATAACTAGAGAGATGTTGTTTCTCTATTTAGCCATCTCGGAAGATGCGATTAGTGCAACTATAGTGCAAGAAGAGGGCAAGTACCAACAACCTATTTACTATGTAAGTAAAAGGTTACTAGGGGCAGAATCCTGATATTCCCCTCTAGAAAAACTTGTGTTATGGCTAGTCCATGCACCTCGTACACTACGACCATACTTCCAGGCTCACCCCATAAAAGTGTTAACCGATCAGCCTTTGAGACAAGTTTTATCAAAACAAGATGGTTCTGGAAGATTGATAAAATGGTCAATGGAACTGGGGCAGTTCAACATAACATACCATCCTCAAACATCCATCAAGGGCCAAGCTTTAGCTAACTTCTTGATAGAAGGTATAACTCCAGAAGAAATTCCACCTGATCAACGAGACGCGGAAACCTGGAAGTTATATGTGGATGGCGCATCCAACGATCAGGGTTCGGGTGCAGGGGTAATATTAATATCGTTAGAAGGCTTTAAGTTTCATTATGCTCTGAGATTCCAATTTGATGCATCAAATAACGAGGCTGAATATGAAGCCTTTATCGTCGACCTAAAGATAGCAGAGGCATTGAAAGTCAAAAATCTCATTTGTCATAGTGATTCGTAGCTGATCGTGAACCAGGTCCTCGGGGAATACCAGGCCAAAGGCTTAAAAATGGCAAAGTATTTAGAGAAAGTTCAGAAGAACTTGGAAAGATTCGATTACTTTAAAATCAAACAAATTCCAAGAGAACAAAACTCCAACGCCGATGCCTTAGCAAAACTGGCCTCACAGAATGACCTGGATGAATTGAATCTCGTTTCGGTAGAGATGGTGAGCGAGCCAAGTATATGTGAAACTGAAGACGTCGAGATGATAGATAGCTCTCTAACATGGATGACACCTATTATCAATTATTTACTCGACAGACAACTTCCAAATGACAAAAACGAGGCGCAAAAACTATTGTATTCAATGCCTCGCTACACAATGATCAAAGGAAAACTATATAGAAGAGGGTATTCAATGCCCCTACTTCGGTGTGTTCTTCCGGCAGAAGCAAATCAAATCATCAGAGAAATTTATCAAGGCTTCTGTGGGGATCATGCGGGTTGGGAAAGTCTGTCTAAAAAGATCATTGAACAAGGATATTACTGGCCAATGATTAATAAGGACACACACGAGTTTGTCAAGAAATATGTTAAGTGTTAGAGGTTTTCACATATACCTCGCGTACCGCCAACAGAACTTAGAATGATGACCTCACCCAACCCATTTGCTATATGGGGGATCAACCTAATTGAGGCATTACCCACTGGGCGAGGAGGAGCTAAGTATGTGGTAGTAGCAGTCGACTTCTTCATTAAATGAACGGAGGCCGAGCCCCTCGTCTCCATAACCTGCAAGAAAGTCCTTAACTTTGTCATCGAGAACATTATTTGTAGGTTTGGAATTCCCATGAAGATAGTATCCAATAATGAAACCCAATTTGATCACGACTTGTTCACTTAATTCTGTGAGAGGAATAAAATTATCAAAAGCTTCTCATTAGTATCCAGGCCTCAGGCAAATTGACAAGTGGAAGCCGTTAATAAAACCCTAAAGGATACTATCAAGAAGAAGCCAGATGTTAGGGCGCACCTTTTCAGGCAGCGGAATGCCCGTGCAGCACCTTGACTTCTCTAAGCCAAGGCCAGCCTTCCAACCATCCGAGTAAACATTGGGCTCATTTTTTGCGCGACCGTGTGGCTCGTGCACACTTCCATCTCTCGAACAACTACCGTCAAGTCATGCTCGCAAGCATCCATGAGTGCATCCATGAATCGAGGCTCTCTAGCCAAGATACTCACATTGTCCATAAGTTCTCACCATGGTAAGACAAATCCCAACACCGACGCTCACCTTGTCACTTGTGACCACGGTAGCATGTGTGGCAAGATGCCAACACCAAGTCAACGTGCCAACGCTTCTATCATGCCCCATTCGATACTGTCTGAACAATCTCCATTGTCGCCCAAGGACTCCCATACGTCCATGGACCAATCCTCAAGGCACCATGCATCCACGCATGTTGGCAGGCCCTCGAGACAAGCTACGAAACTAGTTGCATACATTAGACCTCTGTCCAATTCCAGCATGGTGCATCCGTCCCATACGTGTATGCAAAGTAGCCCACGAATGACTACTCGTGTCATCTCATGTTGACACTCGTGGCCAAGGCACACCACAACATCTCTGGTAAGTTTAGGCCACATCCCGTGCAAGCGACATACCGGCAAGCCAAGGGAAACGTACCCATTAACCTTTGGAAGCTTCTTAAATGCAATGCAGGTCGGGCCGATAATTTCCATGAGTACTCCAACTCATGGAGACATATGAGTCCCCTTGTGGTCCTTATATGGCCGTCCTACTAGCCCCATTGACTAGTAGTAGCTCACTTAGCATCAAGGTGCCAGGGGGTGGTGGAGAGCTGACACCAGGGTACCCCCTTAAAGAGCATTCTCAGCTTTTAGCCTTCTACCAGAAACAAACATGATTTTGGCTCTGTAGACATACGGTCAAACTGCATACCAAATGTTGTCCTCACTTTTAGTCAATGAGAGTGAGTCTAATTTTGTAAGCGACAAGTAGTTTAATACGAGTGGAATATAGTAAAGAAGATAAAGACACAAGAATTTTATAGAGGTTCAGCCCTGAGCGGTTTGGTAATAGCCTAATCCTCGTTATTTGAATTGACTCAAGAACAAGGAGAATGGTTCCTTTTCTTAAAGTTCTTACAATAGTATCTCTGAATATGAATTCTTAGACAAAATCTCTCGACCTTTTACCCAATAAGTATGAATCACTATTTATAGGGCTATAAGCTTGGAGAGGAAGTATTTTCCTTCTAGTTACAATTGATATAAGTAGAAAGATTGCATAGTAAATACAGAATACACTAATCGTGGGATTTGGATAGCTTGCCATATGTCTGTAATCTAATCCCAAAGTTATAGGAATTTATTTTGATGACTCATGATGCGAAAGCTGAATTTGCTACATGTTGGCATGCTGTGCGGATTGCTCACTGCCCCGGTCTAGAGGACTTCATCTGAGCAGATGTATGAGGTGCCCTGTTCGGCCTGTGTTTAGTGAGCAGATACCCATAGTTGATTCCACGTGTCACCATCATGTGATGCCACGTCAGAGTGCACAAATTGGGACAACATTTGCCCCCCAAGTCTGTACGGGACTTCCAAAGTTGCGTGTAGACTTCATCTGAGCTGTCCTTGCGTTGGGATGGGTAACGTGTTAGGTGCGTCTGTTCGCGACTCGATGTGAGGCTGACTAGACGTCTCTTCAGTTTTGGCTAATAAATGCTTTTATGCAATTAATGCTTCGAAATCTGACTTTCTCTCACCACATATGACGGTTGCACTTGATTGCTTTTGATTGCCAATATTCGCTTTTGGGGGAACCGAGGTGTCTGAGGTTTTTAAAATGATTACCCGTTTTCGCTATTTTTCCTATAAATACGATTGAACATTGTTCACAAACTCATTTTCACCAACCTTCTTTATTGAGCAAGCTCAGAGCAAAAAGAGAGGTTTCTAGCTTCAAGTTTGCTGAAAAATTTTCACAAGAACTGTTCGTTTAGCTTTGCGTAAAATGAATCCAGACATCGATCATTGAGTAAGTTCTCAATTTCTTTTACTTTTACTTTCCACATTTACTTTCTGAATGCGATCTTAACTTTGCTGTAGAAGATATGTAGAAAACCCTAGGTTCAAAAACTCTGCGATTTTCCTTTGTAATGATTCATGCCACTTCACCATTCATGATGCTTGCTTTTTGAATGCACAATGTCTATCTTTCATCTTGCTTATTCAAAGCTTTGTGAAATTTTTGCCGTAACTCTCAAAAATTTCAAACTTTTGAGTTTTGACTTTTCATCGAATATTTCTATTCTTTAATCTGTTGAGTACTCTTGGTCGGCATATTTGCCTGTGTAATGTTTGATATCCCAACCAAACACTCATCTCGCATGTTGTCTTTTGTAGATGAACCCAGGTGAGTTTTGGGGAAGCGAACACCGAATCGGTCAGGATTTACTTCAACTCTTGCACAAGGATCACCCTCGTCTTTGTTCTAGTCCACCCTCTTCAAGCGACGGAGATTTTAATTCAATCTTCCCGTTCAGCCACAGGATGATGGCTCACACTAAACAGACAATGCGTAAAGTCAACGCGTCTGACCCTCATGTGGCCCAGCACCGAAGAGGATCCACCTGTGCAGAGGAGGGGGATCATGAAAGGGACACTGAAGTCCAGGAGATAGAGGAACAGGGTGATGTCTGTCCTGGTAGTCCCCCCGAGGCGGAGGAAGAGGAGGAGGCTACACCCCCAAACTTTGGGGGATACAACGATTCTAGGGAGCCAGTAGACGCGGATGGCGACGTCCTGGTGAAGGAGTGGATTACGTCACTGAGGAGGTTACTACTACAGTTCCTCAAAGGAGACAAAGTGCCTTGGGTGCCAGGTGGGTGAGTCCTCCATCCAAGGTCACTAAAGCACGTTTACGGGATCTTGACCAGGGCGGCTATCTGGGCAAGTTGGAATGTTATGTTCGCGCCTCGAACTACCGAGCCTCCAATCCAAAGAACGCGATGTGTGCCTGGTCGGGTGCTCATTCCAAACAAGGGGCACTGCTGCCTTTGCACCTGTACTTTAGGAAGGTGGCAGACTTTTTCTGTCTCTGTCTGACCCAATTTACTCCCAAGGGCATCAAGTATCTATCTGCCCTGTTCGTTTTCTATGCCACCAAGAAGTGGGATATGACTTCTCCTCATGAGGTTAGCTGGTAAGTAATCCAGTGCTAGCCGGGCTGAGGGAGCTCATCAGGAGAATGAACTCATTTAACTCAAGCATGAAGCTAATTTGAAGGGAGATGCGGGAGCCAACCAGTATGCTCAGGAGCATCTTGAGCAGGAAGACGAGGTTGAGGAGGAGCAGGTGACTTCGCTCAAAAGGAAGAAGAAACTTCCAGCAGAGCACAGGCCTGTTGAACAAGCAATTCAGATCAGGGAGCACAGTCTACCTGCTTGGCCATCCACTCGTGTAGTAGGAAAGGGGAAAGCCATCCTGGAGGAGCAAAGGGACTTGTCAGATGACGATGAGCCATCAGGTCTTGCTCGGGCAAACGCTTCTTCCGAAGTGCAAGATACTACGTCTTGCCTTTAACTTTATTAATTATCATGCTTTCATACTTCTAGTGCTTTTCTCTAACCATGTTGCTTTTATTTCGAGCAGACATGTCTCAAAAAATGCTCAAAGCTTTGAAGAAGAGAGTGTTGGAAAATATTTTACCAGGATCTAGATTTACAACCAAGTATGTTTTATTAACATCCTAATATGAATTCTAAAACAATGAAAATAAACACATAAGAGTTTAAAAAAACCTTACATTTGGTGCAGCGGAATATAATGACTCCTTCCATTCAGATCTCTAGCCCTTGATTCCTTTTTGTAGCGAAGCATTATCAAGATCTGAATCTGGATCTCTTTCTCTCCTTCTTTGATGCTGATTTTCCACAGTCTTACATACTATGATTGAGGTACCACTTGATGTGTGTGGGCACTACTCTATCACTCAAGGATTTCGAAAATTCAAAGAGAAGAAAAGAGAGAGGAAAGTGGCGCATGGCTTTATCTCTGAAGGAAACAATGTGCAAAGTCATAAGTTTCCTAAAGCCAATACTTTCTATTTATAGAATGCCCTCTAGGATTAGGTTAGAATTGTATGGCATTAAAATAATGAAAAAATAAAATGGTAAAAGCCTATGCATAGTGGGCGGCCCAGATAAGGAAATTGGGCCTCACTTTGCAACTTTCCCATTTTGTTATTTCTCATTCCCATTTTCTCAAAAATGTAAATTTTCCAATTTAACCTTTTAAATGCCAATTCTAATTATTTAATAACTTAAAAATAATTATTAAATAATATTGCCATTTAATATATTTATTAATTTGGACATGTAAAGTCTCTTAATTAATAAATAAACCTAGAATCTCTTTTCTTTACAATTTTGCCCTTGCTTAGTGAAAATTCATAAAGTAGACATAGTCTAACTTTAGAATTTTAATTGATTAATTAAAATCAATTAGCTGAGTCTTACAAGCAGTATGGTCTCAACTTGTATGGGGACCATGGGTCTATATAACCGAGCTTCCAATAAGTCGAACCGAATTTACCAAGTAAATTCCCTAACTTATTAATTCCTTATTGAATCCACACTTAGAACTTGGAATTGCACTCCCAGTCATATAGAACGCTCTAATCATATCAGGATTAAGATCATTTGATCTACGATCAACAGGTGATATTGAACTGAATAGATATTACGGTAAATTTTAATATATCTAATCAAAGTTTAATATCGGTCCCTTCCGATGTATACTCCATACATCCGATACTGGTAAACTTTGCCAATGTCCTGGAAAGGACATAACACTTTTCCAAGGTGTAAGAATACCTATCGCTGATTATACCATGTCAGTTTAAATCCAGTAATCTGACAAATCAGGGAATAAAATTTTGAACATATAATTAAGATTATATTCCATTGTCCTGACAACACTATAACCATTAACAATTTCATATGTTCTGGACTTAAATACAATTCATACATTATATATATAATCATGAAATAAATCATGTGAACCATGCAACATAAAATGTTATTTCTGATCTTTATTAATAAGTAAATCTGATTATATTGAAATGGGTTTTATTTAGGGCACAAAACCCAACAAACTCCCACTTCCACTAATATAAAACAAATGTGCATTTCAAATAATCATTAACACCTTGATATACAAATCAAGTGTAGTAGTAGTAAACTCCTCGTAATAGGATCTGACAGGTTGAATTAACAACAACCTTTTCTCCACCATTACTTTCCCTTAATCACAAAATCCTTGATATTGTGAAATTCCTCTCTATATGTCTACTCTTTTGGGCACTGGATTCTATACCTTTGGTAACTACTTTTGGTTATTCAGGAAATAACACTAGTAGTTAAGACAAGTTGGAATGGTACCACAATTGTATAGAACTTTCCTTAGACTGAATAAGTACCTTTCCTGCAACTTTAACATTCAGTCTCTCTCTGGTAGACTAAGAGATTTCAGATAGGTTTTTACACTTCTCCAAAATCACTACTCCACCCCAAGAGTAATCACCATTTTATCAGCAGACTTTCTAGCACAAAGGCAAGTCTTGAAATCTGATGTGGTGTAGTCTAAGAGTTTTAAACACACCCTTATTGACTAACATATAGCTCCTCTCCTTAATCTTAAGATTTACTTGATTGTCGTCCAATGTTCCTCTCCTGGATTAATCTGATACCTACTCATTACTCCCACTCAACAGCAGATGTCTGGTCTAAGGCATACTAAAGCACATCTGAGACCTCTCAGTGTTGATTAAAAAAATTCTTTCATGGCTTTATCTTTTCTGAAATAGTTGAGACTTTTCCTTAGATAAATAAAATCTATGTCTAGAAGTCGAGAAGCTTCTATAGATTCCCATTGGAAAGAAAATGCTTCAGCATCTTACTAAAGTAAGTTGCTTGCATTTGAGTAAGTAATTACCAGGTATACCACAAGCCATAGGTTTAGATAAATTCAAACCTATAGTACTAGGAACATGAAGTTTTGTTAAGTCCATTGAATAGACTTATTAACTAAAATTTCCTTTTATGTCCTTGTAATAGAAAACTTTAGGTTACTCCATGTGAATGGATTAAACCATAGTTCTCTTAAATTTCTTCTTAGTTTCTTATCTTGACAATCCATTACTTGTTTAAACTCACAATGGATTTTAATCACTAGTGTCTTCCAAGTCACAATAAGGTGGATTCCTAGAAACCCTCCCACTACGACAAGGTACCGTGAATTATGTCTAAGAAAACTAAATGGTATTGACCTCTTCGGTTGCGTTAAGACAACAGAGGCAGTGGGATCATCTTGCAACGAATAAGATGATAGAACACTTATGGAATCAAGAAAAAAATATTATCTCCTTTATTTGCTACTTTATTTTCAGACTTAGTCATTTTCTTAGAAAAGTAGTATTTGTTTAAACAAACACTTTCTTATCTATTGACTATGGGATGTTCCACCCCTAATCACTTAGAATAGCTAACAAACATGCAAACCAAGGTTAACAGTTCTAGCTTTTCTTAAGATTTTGATTAGGTCATCCATGAATCTAGTGATGATTTACATTAAGTATACAACCATTGCATCATTCTGAATTTGTATTACCATAGAAGGATTTAGGCAACGACTAGTAACTAATCATTAATATGCAAAACGAATTTCTGGGGAGGTAAGTTTGGATATAATTCAAAAATTAATGATCTTTGAACTGTATATCTACTAACTATTTCTCCACCCCTATCAGTTCGCAAGATCTTTAACCACTTACCTTAATGGTTTATCACCATTGCTAGAAATTCATGAAATTTTTCAAACATTTCAAATTTCTTTTTGCATAAGGTAAAATCTAGAGTGATCGTTTTAAGAATACAACGAAAACTCATATCCACCCCTGAAAGTACATCCATTTGCGAATGAGATGAACTTAATTTCAGTGGATATAAGCATATTAACTCTTTGCAGAGAATGATCTTGTCAAAACCACTATGAACAAGATACAAATGCCATAGATTTATTTGGTTGTGTCTCTTGATGACTTGTGAAAGTGTAACTGTATGATGAGTAATTCTTTCTTGGACCACCACTACTAATTTAACTCTAAGTTGATTTGCCCATACAAGTAGGAGTTTTCTAAGATTGAGGATTTATATCATTTTGGGATAGAATTTCAGGAATATAATCATACACATCATTTAATTTCTTAAGAGGAAATATAGAATGACATGGAATAAGTTATTGAGCTAATTCGAAATGAATAAGTTAAGAGAAATTAGGATAATTTTCGTATTTAAATAAGAATCCAACGATGCTCCGATTAGCGAGAGTCAAAGTAATCTTATTTATACAATCTTCTTGTTTCATATTGTAAATACTAGTCTAAGGTGTCATCAATTGATGAACAGCTAGATGTCGCATTTACAATATTTATCTTTTGAGATCTAACACTGTTATGTTAGTCTAATGGTGAAAATCCATTAGGGATTTATCTCATAAGAAGAACAAACCAAGTCAGACCAACAATGAAGATTCGAAATTAAACTACAATTTAATAACAGAAAATAACATGGTTCAATATAAATTCATACACAATTTAGAGTTTATTAATCACATAGCAAGTAGGAATGATAAGTGAAAATACTAAAACATACAATCTTAAATAATTTCCAAGGTCTTCAACAAACTGATATCAGTGTCCCATTTAGGCGAGAGTCAGTGATACCATCCATTGAATAGAGTTGTCAGCTCATCTAAAACGATAAACATTCTAGCAACCTTTTATTCGATCAAGATTGGAAGCCGCGTTGTCCCGTTTAGGCGAGAGTCAAGGCTATTCTATCTTATGAGCTTCCACCATTGTTTCATATTCTTGCAAGTCTTATACAGTCGCCACCATTAGGGTGATCAATACTATATAAAAAACTTACAAGATTACTTATCTTTCGAGATTAAACGGTGCTAACTTGCTAATGAACGTTCCTCCATTAGGGAGGATTACTCACTAAAACAATAGCTATGTAAAACCAACAATGGAGATCGAATATCCTAATAATAAAGCTCATTATTTAATGAAAGTTATATTTTCTTCGGAAACTTATTTTAATTTATTTATTTTAAATATATATATTTATTTAATTAAAATTTCCAATTTAGAATAAAAAATTCTAAATATAAATTTTAATGTAATATTTATAAATTATACTTAGATGGATATGAAAATAATATGAATTATTTCCATCTTAGTAATAATTTCCATAAATATTTAGAAAATTATTTGTTGACCGAGGTTTTCGGCAACCAATATAATAATAATAATTTAGAGAGCTGTAAGGAATTAAGAGAGAGATTTTTACGTGGTTGGGGCGTTAATGAGCCTTAGTCCACGAGTCTGTGTATTTATGATAGTATTTATTATAGAGAATGTTCTTGGTGAGCTTTTACTCTTCTAGTTCTTATGAAACCCAGAATTCTTGACCCCTCTTTAATGAGTTTGAGGGGTATTTATAGTGTTTTTGTGGGGTGATTCCTAGAATTAAGGTACATGCATTTCTGTAACTATCAGTAAAGCCACACATTCCCAATGAATATATCATAGGTAATGCATGGTCTAATCCCTAGGTTCTGTAGGGATTTTATGAGTGCAGTCCTTAATCCTTTTTGACTGATGTGATTCCTCACAGAGTAGCCATCACTAAACTTTATTGATCATATCCTAGTAGGTACAGATTGGGGGTTGAGCCGTCAGACTTTATTGCGTATGGCAGTTTCAATACGCTTCCTCCCATGCAACATTAAATGCGAGATGACTGTTCAGATAGGATCTGACACCACCCGTAGATGCTTTGTTGCAATTTAGCTCTCCGGGAGCCTACGTGATTTACATGCCTTCTCCGGGAGGCATGTCTGAGGTAATCCTGCTCTTAAGGAGACTTACCTGATTTATTCAAATGTTAAACCCTTTCCATCCACGTGTCAACATTCGGTTGGTCCACGTATTTTGGGAAAAATCAGGGGCAACATTTACCCCCCAAGCCTTGTTTAGTTACGAAGTGAATAAGGCTTGCTTAGATGCCTCCGGTTGCCTTATTAGCTTCCAGGAACGTGCTTCGGGCGCGTGGTGGTGTATTAATGACCATTATTACTGCAGTTATTCGCTTTCTGCAGGCGTCGATTCGTTTCTTGTCCATTTATTGATACAGCGCATTAAATGGGTGTCAGACGGGTACTCAAGCGTTTCCACCGTCTTGATGACGATTTAATGCAACTGTTGGATCTATAGAATTCGAATCGATTGCTATCCCAGCCGTTCGATAGTGGCTGATCACAGCTGTCCCACATATGCTCTGGCCTATAAAAGCCAACCTTCTTAATTCATTTTTGGTTACTTTTAGCATTTTTGCCAAAATTTTCTCAGAGTTTCATAGAGAAAAGAAACCTCAAACACCATAGATTTCTTGCTCTTGCTCCTTCACCGTTGCCAGTCAACATTTTACCGTCGATCAACACCAACGTCCAGCTTCCAAACTTTATGTAAGTCCTTCGCATCTTGTACACCAGTTCACTGTTTGTTTACATAGCATGCTTTACTGTTCATTTGCTTTTTCTTGGTTGGATGTTGAATTTCTTGGAATTTTTGTTTTGAGTTTCTGTACAACGCGTTAGATTCCTCCTTTTCTGCGTTTAGATTACTTCTTTTCACCGTATTTTTGTCGAGGACCCATCTCTGTCTCACGTAATGACACTCAAGGGTTTAGAGTAGACTTCGTCTTCTCGATTTTTATCCCTTTTTCCTTTTCCCTTACTTTTTTTGTAATGTCACTATCTGTGGGATTCTTGCACCCGACTTTTGTCAAGGAAAACCTTTTGAGGCTTTCTTTTTTGACAATTGTCCGGAGCGGGCCTCTTTCCAGCGGTTAGGGGACCCCCATTCGCTTTTTGAATTAGGGTTTTGTTTGGGGCCTGACTGCTGGATTTTTTCAATCTTTTTCAGAACCAACAATGTCTTCGTCTGCATCCGGTTCTAAATCTTCGAAGAAGGGAGAAAAGCGTCTGTCCAACCTGGAGGAGGTCATGAAGGGTCCCGTGGCCCAAGAAGGGCACAAGTTCTGTGCCAACGGGTGGGAACCGGCTGAGCTTCATTCTACCTTGACCTGCCCTCACCAGGTGGAGCAGATCGTGGTGGTGGCAGGCATCAAGCCTACCACTTCCGGGACCTACCACAGGCCGCCTCGGGATAAGGAGAGGCCCAACCACAACTACGGGGGCTTTGGAGCTTGGAGCCAGATGCATCTCATAGCCGAGGCCATGCTCCCTCTCCAAGACTATTTCATTAATTTTCTTGTATTTGTCGGCCTTGCACCATATCAAATTATTCCTCAAGCTTACCGCCTGCTTTCAGGCTTGTTCATTTTTTATGCTGCCCGGAGCAGGGGCTCTCCTAGTCCGACTGAAATTTTGTATTTTTACGAACTTGTTTCCATCCCTAAAAAGGGAGATAAACTTAAAGACGGTTTTTATGGCCTCCGGGCCCATCCTTTGAATGAGGGCCTGGTCCCTTACAACTAGTAGAAGCACGTGAAGGAATATCGTCACCGCTTCTTCTTCTCCTCTGGTTTCCAGGTCATGGATCATCCAGAGCTTCTCACGGAGTGGGTTAGGATCCCCCCCTTACATGCGGACCGAACCCACTCAAATATTTCTTCAATGGGCCAAGACCTTCGCCACGTTCGACAAGAAGGCCCTTGATGTCGGGGAGTTGGTCACGACGGAGCACTGTCGGAAGGCCAAGCTCATCCTAGGGCATCAGTCAGTGGATGACTACAATCTCTCCAAAGTCATCTGCCCGAACGTAAGGGCTCCATCCGCAGAGAAGGTGTTCCGGGATGACATCATTGCCATGGCGGAGGACAAGTACCAGAAGTACCTCTTCAAGAGGGAACAAGAGCTGGCTTAGATTAAGGCCCAGGCGACTGCCGGAAGGGCCCTTCGTATTGGAGCTCCGTTGGAGTGGAGGACCCCCTAATCTAAGCCCATTGTCCCGGTACCAAATACTGGGGCTCCCGATGCCAGCACTTCGGGCTCTGGTAAGTCCCCCTTAATAATACACTATGTTCCTCCCGTCCGAGAGTATACCTGCCTTAGGCCTGTAGGGTTCGATGAACGTCTCCGTAGGTTTAGGGTGCCTTCCACCCGGTGGGGGAATCATGCCAAGGAGTATTATTTCTCCCACTTAGGCCATTATTTAGGTAGGTCTCGGATGGGTTCAGGACCTCCGGCGCCCATTCCCTTGGACCATTAAGCCCATTTATCTTCTAGTTGGTTCCGTCCCTCGGACAGCTAGGGCTGAATTAGAGAGTCAGGGTAGGACTAGCTTGATTGCTTTTTGTTAAGTGTATGCTGCTCTCACGGATGTTCTAACACTTGACCTATTTTCTTGTTGCAGCAGCCAGGCCCATGGATGAACTTTTGGCCACTCTTGCTGGAGCCAATAGTCCTGATGCTTCCCCGCCTCCTGCTGCTTCTCAGTTGGTCACTCCCGCGAGGTCCTCCAGTGCCCCTTCAGGCACTAATGTCTTGGTGGACGAGGAGGAGGTTCTTGAGGAAGTTGAAGAAGGTGAAAAAGAGCAGTCGGCCGCCCTCGAGTGCAAGCGCAAGGGCAAGATGGTAGAGGAGCCTTCTAAGCGGCCACGGAGGGTGGACACTCCAGCCCCGAGCCATGACTCTAGGATTCCCTCCAAGGCGGTGGAATACACAGTGCCTCACGACATAGTGTTGACTCTGGTCCCTGGTGACGAGGAGAGGCAGAACCTTCGGATAGCCAAATACAACTACGCCCTCAACGAGTACAACCGGGAGCATGTTGAGGTGGAGGCCCTGAAGAGAATCTTACGGGAGGAGAAGTAAAATACCCTCAACGAGGAGGCCTTCCGGAATCCGTGGGACCTGAACATGGACCTGCTGACGGACTGGTTCAATCGTTTCCTTGGGCCCACCTTGGCTCCCTTTGCCTCGGAGATGACCAGCGAATTTGTCTCCCATCTGACTCAGTTCCCGCCAAAACGGTATGCCGCTTGTGCCTCCTTGAACTACGTCTACCAGGTTCAAGATATCACCAACGCCATGGCCGCGGTAGGTACTTGTGGCTTATTTCTTTCCTCGATATTTTGCCTAAGGCGTTTGATCTCACTCTTGTCTCCTTTTTTAGATTACTGTGCAGACCAGCCGTCTTTCCAAGACCTTAATTAATCATGGCTTCGTCATGTCCAAATTTGGGGGCATAGACGAGGCCGGAGGATCCTGCGGGACCTGTCTGCTGAAAGGCGGGCGATCCAGGAGGAGGCTGATCGAAAGGAGGCCCTCGTCAAGGTGAAGCTCGAAGAGGAGGCTAAGCAGAGGGAAGCCCAGGCGGAGGCAAAGCTCCGAGAGGAGGTCAGGCAGAGGGAGGCTGAGCTGGAGGCGAGGCATTGGGAGGCGCTGAAGGCGGAGGGTGAGGCTATCGCCCAGGCTAGGCGTGAGCTTCGGGAGGCTAGGGAGGCCATGGACGAAATGTCTGCCAAGGTGAAGTCCTTAGAGGAGTTGCACCAGGCGGACTTGCAATCCAAGGCCAACCTAGCTGTGGAGTTCAAGGAGCTGAAGGACTTTAGAGACCAGGCCTTGAAGAAGGCTAAAAGAGATGAGCTCCTGACCCCCATCTCCTGCAAGCACTGCGTCAAGCGCTTCGACGACAATGTTTATATGGCCTGGCAGTCAAATGGCCAAAGCATCAAGCTCGACTTCTATCCCAAGCCTGAGGAGGCTCTTGCCAAATTCTAGGAGAAGAAGTAGAAGCTCGATGCTATGCTTGAAGCGCGTCGGGGCCCTCGCCTTCCTCCTCGTATCGATTAAGCTGATGAGTCCAACCCATTTCATTATGATTATTTTTTTTTATTTACAGTTATTTTTCTTTTCTTCGAGACAATCTTAAGTATGTAGCTGTTTTATTTTCTAAGGGGAGACAATTACTTATGGCCTGTCCCTGGGCCCTTTGTATTATATATCTTTTTTGACCTGCCCTTTGGGCCAGGATATTTTATATATATGATTATTTTGATGCATATTTTTTCCTTTGGACCCGCCCTTTGGGTCAGGATATTTTACATATACATATGATCACTTTGATGTATATTCTTTTTGACTTTGTTTTTACTCTTGGCCTGTTTTACATCTGTCTATGCGGTATGCCTTAGTACCCCCCTGAGTGGCATGAAAACTTTGTTATTAAGGCACTAAGTTTTATTTTAAATTTTAGAGATTGCATACATTTTGACGGTACAAATTCTTTAAACAAAGCCTAAGTTAACATATTTGGACTATTGGTAATACTTCCGGAGATGATCGGCGTTCCAGGCTCTTGGCACAATGGTTCCGTCCATCCTTTTTAGCTTGTAGGTTCCGGAGCCGATCTCATCCTCGATTTCATATGTCCCTTCCCAATTTGGCCCAAGTACCCCCACTCCGGGTTCTTGAGTGGCTATGAAGACTCTTCTTAAGACCATATCCCCAATAGTGAATTTTCTATTTTTAACTTTGGAGTTAAAATATTTAGTCACCTTCTTTTGATAAGCTGCCATTCGTATTTGAGACTCATCGCGGAGCTCTTCAACTTGATCCAGCGCTTCCTGTAACAAAGCTTGGTTTGTAGCTGGATCATAAGTCGTTCTCTTGTGGGATGGGAATAACGTTTGTACCGGGAACATTGCTTCACAACCGTACGCCATTGAGAAAGGTGAGTGGCCGGTCGTAGTTCTTGGGGTCGTCGGGTAGGCCCATAACACTCTTGAAAATTCTTCAGGCCAGTTGTTTTTGCAGGCCAGCAGATTTTTCTTTAGGGTGACCTTCAAGATTTTGTTGACTGCTTCTGCTTGTCCGTTTGTTTGCGGCCTTGCCACCGCCGAGAAGCTTTTAACAACTCCGTGTTGGTTGCAGAAGTCAGTGAAATCTTCGCAATCAAATTGCTTTCCATTGTCAGAGACTATTTTGTGAGGCAAGCCATATCGACACACTATGTTTTTAATAACAAAGTCTAGTGCTATTTTAGCAGTTATAGTCTTCATTGGCTCAGCCTCTGTCCATTTGGTGAAGTAGTCTACTGCTACTATTGCATACTTTACTCCTCCCTTTCCTGTTTGTAGGGACCCAATAAGATCTATGAAATCTTTTTTCATTGTTGCCCAGAAGTACCCTTATCTCAATATTTTCTTTGAGAGACTTGGTCCTTCGGTATGATCTCCACAGAACCCTTCGTGGACCTCTAGCACAATTTGCTTAGCTTCAGGGTCCGATACACACCTTCAATAAGGCATGCTGAGTCCTCTTCGGTAGAGAATTTTGTCCATCATGACATAACGGTGAGCCTGATATCGAATCTTTACGGGATGCTGCCCTTTCTTGGGGCAACTCACCTTTTGTTATGTATTCAATGATCGGGACCATCCAGCTGGGTTCTTGCCCAACCGTTGTTATGGCCTCTTTTACTTTGATGCTTGGCTCTGCCAAGCGTTCCACGGGTACTACCCCCAGTTTCTCAATTTCACTGTCCGAAGCTAACTTAGCCAGACAGTCCGCGTGAGCGTTCTTTTCTGTGGGGATTCTTTCCACTTTATAGTCCGTGAACTCGTGGAGCAGCTCCCGGACTATTGCTACATACACAACCATTCTTTCTCCGCGTGTCTGATACTCTCCCGACACCTGGTTCACTACCAGCTGGGAGTCGCTGTAGACCTCTACTCTTTTGGCCCCCAACGTTTTTGCTAGTCTCAACCCTGCTATCAAGGCTTCATATTCAGCCTCGTTGTTTGAAGCTGAGAAGTCGAACCGTAGGGCTGCCTGGAGTCGAAGTCCACTCAGAGATATCATTGCGACCCCCTCTCCGGATCCGTTCTCGTTGGAGGCTCCGTCTACAAATACTTTCCGTGCTGGGACTGATGGTGTGGCTATGCGAGGAATGTAGTGCAAGTGAAACTGGCTTAGCTCCATTTCCCATTTTAGGAGCCTTCCGGATGCCTTTGGCTTTTGTAGGACTTGCCGGAGTGGGTGGTTGGTCAATACCTTGATTGGGTGAGCTCGGAAGTAGGGTCTCAACTTTCTCGAGGCCATTAGGAGGCAAAAAACTAGTTTTTCAATGACTGGGTACCGCGTCTCCGCTCCTATCATGCGCTTCCTGACATAGTACACAGGATGCTGAGTTTTTTCCTCTTCCCGGACTAAGGTTGCTATAAAGCCCGCTTAGTTTAATTTCGAAATTAGCAGTTAATCATGATTATTTATGAAAATTATTTATAGCTATTTAAATAATTTAATATGCTGTAATTATTGAATTCAGAAATGCATTGCTATGTCATTCAGTAGTTTTGATATTTTGCATTTTCGGTGCTCGGTATTTTGGAACCCGGCGTTTGGCTCAGTAGAAATCACAACTTAGTATGATAGTAGTTTGGGACGGTTTATTAGACATTGGGAATGTCGGGAATGGCCGGGAATTTAGAATTTCCCAAAAATACCCCTTTAGTGATTATTATGTGGTTTTAGTGTGGAGGGGCAAAATGGTCTTTTTGCCCCCAATGGTATTTTGTCTTTTAGTGATTTTATTATTTGAAAGTAAATGTTTATTTTATATGTTTGTTGGCTGAAATGAAATGATATAGGTGGCTTTATTTCATTCTTTTCATTTTACAAAAAATCACAAGTTAGAAAAAGTTAGAAAATTTTCAAAGAAAAGCTCTCAAGCTCTCTCTCTTTTCGGCTGGGTTTGTGGGTGCTTGAAGCTGGATTTTCCTTTGATTTTCAGCTAGTTTCAACCTAAATTCAAGTAATCTTTTGTTGTGGTATGTCTCTCTAGCTTTATTTCTTTGTTTCTTGGAAAAAAAATGATGAATATAGTTGATGCATGCATGATTGTTAGTTGTTGTTGCTGCTGTGAATTTGTTCTTAATTTCAGAGGTTTAAAGCTTGTTAGATTAGGGTTATTTAAGTTGTTTTGAAGCATGATAGTTAGGTTGAGTAAAGCTTTGGTTTTTCTATGTAAAATATGTGATTTTTGAAGGAAATAGTTATGTTTTGTTGCTGGAATGTTGTTGATGTTTGTTATTGTTTTGTGAGGTTATTATAAGCTTGATTAAGTAGAATTAAGCTAGTTTGATTGCATGTTGTTTAGATTTGCTCAAGTTTGAGTTTAGAACACAAAGCTTGAGCTCCAATGGCATTTTTTCGTATCTGTGATTTCTGGGTTGTTTTAATGCTTTGGAAATGTTCTAGGGGAGGTATAGAACAGGTCTGGAAGGTTTCATGTGATTTGGGGTTGATTTGAGCAAGATATGAAAATTTGAGTTTGCTGCCTGCGAGGAACCGGAATTTCGGTTGTGCATCCGGAATTCAGGATGGGGTTCTGAATTTTCCCAGAACCGGAATTTCGGTTGGGCAACCGGTCTACCGGTTGGGGAAAATTCAGGGATCCTAGTTTTCCTCGTTTTTATGTTTTAGGGGGTATTGCCATGCTTTTTATCGATAGGGAAACTTTTAGTTACTAGTTTAAGTCCCCGGGAAGTGATTTAGCGTGTCACTTATAGTGTTGTGATTTTTATGGTTTAGGAGCCTATAATCCGCCGCGCAGTTAAAGTTCCAGTCAGGTTGACCGGCACACCTGAATTCGGAATCCAGGTAAGATTAGTATAACAGTATGCATATGTAGTTTACATGTTTAGCGTGCATGTAGGAAGCCTGTTAGATTACATTAGTTATGTATGTTGGCTTCGAACCATCCAACCTTGTCACGTCGGTACAGGCTGGAGTATGACCAGCAGCCGGAGTATGACCGGTTCGACCGATCAGGCTGACACTTGGTTGGTGGTTCCGTACTATTGATGTATCCCGTCGGTACAGGCTAGAGTATGACCAGCAGCCGGAGTATGACCGGTTCGACCGATCAGGAGGATACTTGTCAATAGTACCGTCCCTATGAACGTTCAGATATCAGTACCGTGTTGGACACGACAGTAGTGGCTCAGTACCGTGTTGGACACGGTAGTAGCGGGACTCAGTATCGTGTTGGACACGGCAGTTAGGGTTATGATCAGGGGTATGGGCGTCTGATCATAACCGGGATTATGTATGAGTATTATTATGCTTTTCTTACTGAGTCTGTCGACTCACAGTTCTACATTTATGTGTAGGTAAAGGCAAGGCTAAAGCTGATGGACCGTGAACGAGCTTGTGAAGATTGTACATGTCGGGGCGGTTAGGCCTGGAGAGTACGATCCTCGGGACAGCGAGGCTGATTTTGTAACTAGTCGCTAGGCGACATTATTTTGTATAAACAGTTAAATCTTTTTGTAAATGATTTTGTAATCGGGATCCCGAGTCTTTTGTAATATTATTTTATAAGTTTAATTAAAAAGCAAAAATTTTAATTAATCACGTTTTCCATAAACCTCGTTGGTTAGCAACGAGCTGCACAGCATGTTTAAAAATCACGTAATACGCCTATGTTAGTTAGGGTGTTACAAATTTGGTATCAGAGCCGCCAGGTTGTCTTCCGAAGATCGTCACGACATGTACAATCATCATCAGCAGTTAGCTCGTTTCACGGTTCAGTAAGCCTTTATTGCTTTAGTAGTTTATTTTATTCAGTTATGAAAAAGAAAAGCCTGTTAGGAAGCATGTTAGTAGCCTGATAGTAGAATAGGCGCATGTTTTGTTTTTAATTTCCAAATTAAGCGGCATTAGTAAGCTCTCCTTGAATACGACCTGATATGCCAACTCTTGGTTTCGCAGGCGGTTCTAATCAGATGGACGCCAGGCGGACTACCAGGAGTCAGGGCAACTCAGTGGGGTCGAATCAAGGTCAGGGAGCTCAGTTTCCCCCACCTGTTAGGGGCCGAGGTAGAGGTCCCCGAGGCAGGGCTCGTGGTCGGGGTGATGAGAACCCGCCACAGGCTGCCTGTGCTCCCGGCCCGATCAGGGAGCCCAGAATGGGGAGGTTCGGTTTGCAGAAATGCAAGCCCAGATAAAAGAACAAGACCTCGAGATTCAGAGGTTGAGACAGCAGGGTGCTCCTGCAGCCCGGTTCCGTAGTTCCAAAGTGGCACCGCCTCGCCGCCTGTGCCGAGATAGTGGTGGCGGCCAATAGATTGGAACCTCTGTATGAACGGTTCGGAAGCAAGCACCTCGGTTTTCCCGGGAGGTCGGACGTGATGAAAGCCGAGCGATGGGCGACGGTGATTACCAAGATCCCGAACTTCATGGGTGTCACCGTAATGACAGAGTGGTGTGTGCCACTTTCCGGCCCTGTGAGGACGCTGCGGTGCGGTGGGACATGGTGTCTCAGATCCATGACGTCACCACCATGACCTGGGAAAGGTTCCAGGAACTCTTCAACGCAAAATACTACAACGAGGTGGTCTGAAGCGCCAAGAGGAAAGAGTTCGCTCACCTGACCCAGCGGGAGAATATGAGCGTCACCGAGTATACTACTCAGTTTGACCGATTGGCGAGGTTAACCTCGGGAATCGTGCCGACCGACTTCAACAAGAAGGAGAAGTACCTGGATGGGTTAAATGCGAGGATCAAACACGATTTGATGATTACCACGGACGACAGCACCACCTATGCTCAGATGGTGGAGAAGGCACTGCGAGCTGAGGGCGCAGTTGGGTGTATGTCGGAGTCAGCTAGTACTCCGGCGAGTGGCGGGGCTCCTACCCCTCCTGCATCAGGCTTTAGCAGGGGGAGTAGTGGTTCGACCATTGATCAGAGGAAGAGAGCACCCACTGCTTCCGGTGGCTCGAGTCAGAACAAGAGGTTCCAGGGGAACCAAAACAGAGGGAGTCGTCCTGGTGGTACTGAGACCCAATTCTCCTATCCCGAGTGCCCTAGCTGCAAGAGGCACCATCGGGGAGAGTGCAAAGGTCATGGATGCTTTCACTGTGGCATGCCCGGACACTTCAAGAGGGACTGTCCCCAGCTCCGATCAGAGGCACCGAGAGCTCCGACGATACCCACTCCAGCCAGGGTGTTCGCCATCACTCAGGCTGATGCAGATGCCAGCCCATCAGTTGTCACAGGTCAGCTTTCTATTAATAACTCGCTATATTCAGTGTTGTTCGATTCTGGGGCTACACATTCTTATGTGGCGGCCAGAGTCCTTAGTAAATTGGATAGACCGTACGATAGATATGAATTAGGGTTTGGAACCCTATTACCTGGCAGAGAATTGGTTATCTCCAATAGGTGGATTAGGTCTATGCCGATCAGGATAGATGGTAGAGAGTTAAGTGCTGACTTGATAGATATGAGTTTAGTAGAGTTCGACATTATTTTAGGAATGGATTTCCTATCTAAATATTCGGCGAGCATTGATTGTAAAAGGAAGATGGTGATCTTCCAACCGGAAAGTGAGGAACCATTTGTGTTTATTGGTTCAGTTCACGGATCTCGGATCCCGGTGATCTCGGCTATGTCAGCTAGAGAATTGTTGCACGGCGGTTGTTTAGGGTTTCTGGCCGTGGTAGTGGACACCACTCGGCCAGATACCATTCGGCCAGAGGACATCAAGGTGGTTCGGGAATTTTTGGATGTTTTTCCCGAAGAACTTCCAGGGTTACCACCTCAGCGGGAGATTGACTTCGTGATAGACTTGGCACCAGGGGTGGAACCAGTTCCAAAGCCCCGTATAGGATGGCTCCAGCTGAACTTAAGGAATTAAAGATTCAGCTCCAAGGGTTGCTTGACATAGGGTTTATTCGGCCCAGTGTGTCACCCTGGGGAGCCCCAGTTTTATTCGTCAAGAAGAAGGATGGATCTATGAGAATGTGCATCGACTACAGGGAATTGAACAAGCTGACGGTGAAGAATAAATATCCCTTACCTAGGATCGATGACTTGTTCGATCAGCTTCAGGGGAAGACGGTCTTTTCTAAGATTGATCTCCGTTCGGGTTATCATCAGTTGAGAATCCGAGAGGAGGACATTCCGAAGACGGCTTTCCGCACTAGGTATGGACATTACGAATTTGTGGTTATGTCGTTCGGACTAACCAATGCTCCTGCGGCATTCATGGACTTGATGAATAGAGTATTCAAGGATTTCCTTGATATCTGTGTGATTGTGTTTATCGACGACATCCTCGTGTACTCTCAATCAGAAGAGGAGCATGAGTTACATCTTCAGATGGTACTGCAACGGCTTCGAGAACATAAGCTTTATGCCAAGTTCAAGAAATGTGAGTTCTGGCTATCTCAGGTGTCCTTCCTAGGGCACATTGTGAGCAAAGATGGGATCAAGGTGGATCCCGGGAAGATCGAATCCGTCAGGGATTGGCCGAGACCGAAGACAGTGACAGAGATCAGAAGCTTCTTGGGTTTAGCTGGGTACTACCGTAGGTTCGTCGAAGGGTTCTCTAAAATTTCAATGCCCCTAACCGAACTTACAAAGAAAAATCAGCGGTTTATCTGGTCAGATAAGTGCGAAGCTAGTTTTCAGGAGCTAAAACAGAGGTTGATTACCGCTCCAGTGCTAGCTTTGCCTTCAGACAAGGAGAAGTTCGTAGTTTATTGTGACGCATCCAAACAGGGTTTGGGGTGTGTGTTGATGCAAGCCGATCGGGTTATCGCTTATGCCTCCCGTCAGTTAAAGGATTATGAGCAGCGATACCCGACTCATGATCTAGAGTTGGCCGCGGTGGTTTTCGCATTAAAGATTTGGCGGCATTATCTTTACGGGGAAAAGTGTGAAATCTATACCGACCATAAAAGTCTCAAGTATTTCTTTACTCAGAAGGATTTGAATATGAGACAAAGGAGTTGGTTGGAATTAGTGAAAGATTACGACTGTGAGATCCTCTATCACCCCGGAAAAGCCAATGTAGTGGCCGATGCCCTGAGCAGAGGGTCCCGGGCAAGTAGCTAGTATGATTCAGATCTCACCTCAGCTAGCAGAGGATATGGTTAGATCCAGCATTGAGTTTGTGGTAGGTCAGCTTCACAACTTAATGCTACAATCTGACCTATTGGAAAGAATAAAAGTCGCTCAGATGACGGATCCAGAGTTAATGAAGATCAGAGATGAGGTGTTGGCTGGTCAAGCCAAGGACTTTTCAGTGTCAGATAACGGGATGCTTTTGTATAAAGCTAGAGTTTGTGTTCCGAATAGTGTGGAACTCAGGAATGAGATCTTTGAGGAGGCTCATTCTACCCCGTATTCTCTGCATCCCGGCACCACTAAGATGTACCAAGATTTGAAACCGTACTTCTGGTGGAGCGGTATGAAGAAGAATTTGGTAGAATTCGTATCGAGATGCCTCACTTGTCAGCAGGTTAAGGCTGAACATCAGAGACCAGCAGGGTTGTTGCAGCCTCTAACCCTACCAGAATGGAAATGGGAAGATATCACGATGGATTTTGTGGTCGGGTTGCCTAGGACCACGGGTTTATTTGATTCCATCTAGGTAGTGGTGGATCGATTTACGAAATCTGCTCATTTTCTGCCGATTAGAACAACATTTACAGTGGGTCAGTTGGCAGAATTGTATGTTACAGAGATCGTAAGACTTCACGGGGTACCGAAGTCTATAGTTTCGGACAGGGATCCGAAGTTCACCTCCAAATTTTGGCAAAGTTTACAACGAGCAATGGGTACAAAGCTGAAATTCAGTACATCATTCCATCCTCAGACAGATGGTCAGTCTGAAAGGACAATTCAGATATTGGAGGACATGTTGAGAGCCTGTGTTATGGACTTTGAAGGCTCATGGAATAAGTATCTACCGTTGATAGAATTTTCTTACATCAACAATTATCAGAGTACGATAGGGATGGCTCCCTATGAACTGTTATACGGTAGGAAATGTAGATCTCCCATCAACTGGGATGAGACAGGGGAGAGGAAATACCTAGGTCCAGAGTCAGTGCAGCGGACCAATGAGGCAATAGAGAAGATAAAAGCTAGAATGCTTGCCTCACAGAGCAGACAGAAGAGTTACGCGGATCCGAAACGCCGAGATGTTGAGTTCCAAGTACGGGATTAAACGTTTCGGGAAAAGAGGCAAGTTATGCCCCAGATTTACAGGACCTTTTGAGATTCTCGAGAAGATAGGTCAAGTGGCATATCGGTTAGCATTGCCTCCAGCCTTATCAGCAGTTCACAACGTATTCCATGTCTCGATGTTGAGAAAATACGTTTCAGATCCCTCTCATATACTCAGTTATGAGAGCCTTGAGCTACAGCCAGACATGACTTATGAGGAACAACCAGTGCAGATCCTGGATAGAAAGGATAAAGTCCTTCGGAATAAGACCATAGCATTGGTCAAAGTTCTCTGGAGAAACAGCAAGGTGGAGGAAGCCACCTGGGAGCTAGAGTCAGATATGAGAGCTCAATATCCAGAGTTGTTCGGCCTTAGATTTCGGGGACGAAATCCTTTTAAGGGGGGGATAGCTGTAAAGACCGCTTAGTTTAATTTGGAAATTAGCAGTTAATCATGATTATTTATGAAAATTATTTATAGCTATTTAAATAATTGATTATGCTGTTATTATTGAATTCAGAAATGCATTGCTATGTCATTCAGTAGTTTTCATATTTTGCATTTTCGGTGCCCGGTATTTTGGAACCCGGCGTTTGGCTCAGTAGAAATCACAACTATAATCACAACCCGGCGTTTGGATATAATTCAAAATCAACTTAATGATCTTTGAACTGGATATCTACTAACTATTTCTCCACCCCTATCAGTTCGCAAGATCTTTAACCAATTACCTTAATGGTTTATCACCATTGCTAGAAATTCATGAAATTTTTCAAACATTTCAAATTTCTTTTGCATAAGGTAAAATCTAGAGTGATCGTTTTCAGAATACAACTAAAACCTCATATCCACCCCTGAATGTACATCCATCTGCGAATGAGATGAACTTACTTTCAGTGGATATAGGCATATTAACTCTTTGCAGAGATTGATCTTGTCAAAACCACTATGAACAAGATACAAATGCCATAGATTTTAAAAAATATTGTTGTAGTCTTTTGATGACTTAGGTTTAGTGTAACGCCCTAATGCTAAGGCACGCTACAGTGCTTTTTCAATTACTGTGCAATCTTTGCTAATCAAAGAAATTTCTCGAAAAACGTGTTAAATTAAAACTTTTGCTTTAAATATTAAACTTTGTAATATAATATAATATTTACAAATCCCGAGATGCCGATTTCAAACTTTGTAAAATTTACTGTTTAAACTTTACATTTCAAAATACATAATTTTCAGGTCGCATAGCGACTTTCAAAATATAACTCCCAGATGTCCCGAGACCGAACACTCTAGGTCGCGCTGCTTGACATGTACAATCCCATCTGAGCTCGGGTTCACTCCTGTTCAGTCATAGCCTTTCCTTTACCTACACATGAAAGTAGAAACTGTGAGTCAACAGACTCAGTAAGAAATGCATATAACACATCATATAATTTCCGACCTGTAAATAGGCGCCCATACACCTATTTACAGAGCTTAACAGATGAGTATGAACGTTCTAACTAGGATACGACCATGTACCATGTACCACATGCACTCAGTATACCATCGTACTAGTGTAGGTAGGGTATGGACCGCACCTTGAGTACCGTTAAGTGTTGTACCATAGACACCTCGTACCTTTCCGTACAAGTGCTGGTAACACCATGATGTACTTCCAAACATCATACACCTTACCAATGCACTCTGTACCGCAACCGTACAAGTGTTGGTAGTGTATGATTCACAACAAATAAGCATGTATATATATTAACACATACATACATTCGAATATTCATATCACACATTATACACAGTTCTTACCTGTTTTCTGAATTCAAGTATGCTGGCCAACCTGAACGGAAATCTCGTGCTAGATGGATGCCCTAATCACAATAATTGCAACACAGATGAGTGACTCGCTAAATCACTTTCCGGGACTTAAACTTGAAACTAAAAGTTTCCCTATCGATAAACCTGATGGCAATACCCTAAATATCTCAAAATTGGCCAAAACTAGGGTTCTGGAAATTCCCCTAACGTGCACGGTTCCCAACCGCAATCCGGCTTCGGGTCACCAACCGGCCGACCAGGTTGCCACGGGTCCCCGTAACCGGCCGACCGGCTTCCGTGGCCGGGGACACAAAAATCAACCCCCTTAATTCAATTTAATCCCAAACTTCACCAAACTTTCCAGTATACATGTACAATGTATTCACAACATTTTCCAACCAACAATTCCCAGAAAAAACCACTAAATCAAATTATGCCATTAAAGACCTAAACTTGAGTTTCAAAACTCAAGTTTGCTTAATTTCCATACCATAGCTCAAAATTGATATCAAGGGCTTAAAATCAACTCAAAATAACTTAGAATTCAACTCCTAAGCAAACCTAAACCTAAAAGCCATTACTTCACAAGTTCATGACCTCAAACTCAAGAAAAAGCTTAAAAACATAAACTAATGTTTTAAGGTTTACCTCAACTTCAAGAATGATCAAATCCTTAGCTTTAATTCAGCAGAACTCCAAGATTTGAGGGTGATTCCCTCTGATTTGTTTCAGCCGAAAGAGAGAAAGAGAGGAAGAGAGCTTCTATTTGATTTTCCTTAATTTTCTTTCTTTTTCTTGATTTTTCTTTTTCTTTAAATGGAAAAAGGGCTTAATTAACTAATTCATGCTGAGTATTCACTTGCTAGGTGTCATTCACCTAGGGAAGCCACCTATCTCTTAATCAAATAAAATGACTAAAATGCCCTTTAACTTAAAACTAGGGTATTTCTAAAACTAGGGGTAAAATGGTCAAATCCCATAACCCCGATCAATCCCGATAATTTATTTTCTCTAAAATATTCTCCACTATGAAATAGGGTTCTAAACTTACCCATGTGATCAATCTAGCCATCCATCGCATTTTCCGTTGTCGCCAAGCAAAAATTACAAAATTAACATATTTCACATATAAACTAAATAATGCCCCTAGAGTTTAATAAAATCTCCGGAATTGAGAAATTATAACTCATATATTTATTTCTAAATATTGGGGTCCACGTTTAAAATTAATTCACAAATAATAATAAAATAATAAAAATTAGTGCTAATTGCCTTTACTAATCCACATTACTAGAGCGGTCATTACATTTAGTTACATTAAAGAGTTCTTAGAATAGTGCAAGTGGATCCTGGTCACAGAATATTAAACTCATATTCCATACAGTTTGAATCCATTGATAGAAAATGGTTATTAAACACTTGTGAAAGTGAAACTGTATTGTATTAAAAAAAAATTATTTGGAATCTAAAATTTAAAGTCAAAAACTTAAATTTATACCTAATATACATGAGTAATTCTTTCTTGGACAACCACTACTAATTTAACTCTAAGTCTGATTTGCCCATACAAGTGGGAGATTTTTAAGATTGAGGATTTATATCATTTTGGGATAGAATTTCGAGAATATAATCAAGTGCGACATTTAATTTTTTAAGAGAAAATAGAATGACATTAAATGATTTATAGACCACTCATCCAATGATATGTTATTGAGCTAATTCGAAATGAATAAGCTAAGAGGAATTAGGATAATTTCGTATTTAAATAAGAATCCAACGATGCTCCAATTAGCGAGAGTCAAAGTAATCTTATTTATACAATCTTCTTGTTTCATATTGTAAATACTAATCTAAGGTGTCATCAATTGATGAGCAGCTAGATGTTGCATTTACAATATTTATCTTTCGAGATCTAACACTATTATGTTTGACTAATGTTGACAATCCATTAGGGATTTGTCCCATTAGAACAACAAACCAAGTTAGACCAACAATGAAGATTAGAAATTAAACTACAATTTAATAACAGAAAATAATATGGTTCAATATAAATTCATACACAATTCAGAAATTATTAATCATATAGCAAGTAGGAATGACAAGTGAAAATACTAAAACATACAATCCCAAATAATTTCCAAGGTCTTCAACAAACTGATATCAGTGTCCCGTTTAGGCTAGAGTCAGTGATACCATCCATTGAATAGAGTTGTCAGCTCATCTAAAATGATAAACATTCTAGCAACCTTTTATTCGATCAAGATTGGAATCCAGCATTTTCTCGTTTAGGTTAGAGTCAAGGCTATTCTATCTTATGAGCTTCCACCATTGTTTCATACTCTTGCAAGTCTTATACAGTCGCCACCATTAGGGTGATCAATACTATATAAAAAACTTACAAGAATACTTATCTTTTGAGATTAAACGGCGCTAACTTGCTAATGAATGTTCCTCCATTAGGGAGGATTACTCACTAAAACAATAGCTATGTAAAACCAACAATGGAGATCGAATATCCTAATAATAATAAAGCTTATTATTTAAAGTGTATTTTCTTCTAATATTTATTTTAATCAATTTATTTTAAATATATATTTATTTAATTAAAATTTCCAATTTAGAATGAAAAATTTTAAATATAAATTTTAATTTACTATTTATAAATTATACTTAGATGGATATGAAAATACATGAATTATTTCCATCTTAGTACCGATTTCCAATAAATATTTAAAAAATTATTGAATTTGAGTTGTTTCAAAATTAATTTAAATTAACTTACAACTCAAATTTAAGTTGGTCCAAAATAAATAATTTTCAACTTTAATCTATTTTTCAAATAAAATTCGAAATTTCTGCATTTAAGAAATACAATTTCGAAATTGTGGGAAAAATATTAATAAAATAGAATAAAATATATTTTTAAAAATTATTCAAATTTAAGTTGTTATAAAAAATTTCCAACTTAAAATAATTTTTTATTTAATTAAATGTCATGAAAATAACAATATTTAAGTATCATGATGAAAATCAACTTAGATATTTAATTTTCAATTTAATTAAATGTATTAAATTCAAGAAATAAATAATTAAGTATAGAGAAGGCTTAATTATTAATTTCTAGTTTAATACTAAGAAAAATATACTTAACTTAGATTGTACCAAAATTAATTATTAAACAATTAATTTCACAATCTATGATATTTTCTTAATTAAATATTAGAAAATATAATTAGTACTAGAAATAACTATCTAGAATATATATCATTAACTAAGTATCTTTTCAAAATTTAGAAAATATCTAATTTCAGTTGTT
This sequence comes from Cannabis sativa, assembly GCF_029168945.1. Taxonomy (NCBI): domain Eukaryota; kingdom Viridiplantae; phylum Streptophyta; class Magnoliopsida; order Rosales; family Cannabaceae; genus Cannabis; species Cannabis sativa. The sequence goes on along the minus strand of NC_083602.1, from coordinate 43,531,431 downwards.
ATAGAAAGAATCTAAAACAACCAACTTAAAAATTTCCAAATAAAATTTAATTAAATATCAAAATTAAGTAGTAACTACCTAATTTAAGAATATTCCATTTTAAGTTTAACAACTTAAAAAATATCTCTAGAATATTCAATAACCAATTCCTAGAATTCCTCAACTTAATTTTGAAATTCAAAAGATATTCAAATTTAAGTTGATAGAGAAAAATTAGTTAGAAATAACTAATTTATAACTTAAATAGGAATATTTAAAGAAATAATTAAAATAAGCTTCAGAAAGAATCTAGTTAGTTATAATTCTATATTTAATTAAATACAAGAAAAATACAATAGTTTATCTAGAAATTAATTCATTAAACTAAGTGTGTTTTTCTTAAATTAATTTAAAAAAAAAATTGAAATTAATTATGTTGCTAATCAATTTTATTAGGTTAAACTAATTTAATTAACCTAGCACAGTTATCCAAATCAGGCAAATGGGCATTCACAGTTGGGGTAGTTCATGTGAGGGGGAGCTGGGTTCAGTATGTCGTACCCACTTCTATTGGCCCCCAACTCTCACACAAGGCCCAAAAGAGAGGAATTTAACCTTAAAATGAACAACCGTTATTAATTGAATAGGCCCTAAAGACTAAATGGGCCTAAATAAAACCTATCATTGTGTGACATTTTATTTAGCAACAACCTATATGCATCTAAACATAAAGTAAACATATAGGCTCACACAGGCACACAAATTTGGATGGATCCTATCATGTTACTAGGTCATACACAGATGAAAGAAGAATGTAAAATTTACCTGTTACAAATTACTTACTTGACCTATTGACAATTGAACCATGGGTTAAAATCAGATCATTGGATCTGTCAACAAGTTAACCCTGGAAATTTAGATCAATCAATAATAGGTTTTAGAAAACTTAAAAACAATCTAAAACACGTACTCCTGCAACAAGTTAGATTTGGATAGTTGGAAGTAGGATTTATTTAATTTTGAAAATATTAAACTTTATAATTTAATTTAAGTAAAAATAACAAAATTTAAAAGTTAGCAAAAATATCTTATTTCTATTTGAAATACCATGATTGTAGTAATCTTATTTTAAATCTAAATAAGGTCAAATTACTTAAAATAGAATATTTTATAAAAGGAATTTAATATCTGACCTTAGATTTAAAAATAAGATAAAATAATCAAATTTTAAAAAATAAGAAAAGAAGCAAAAAGAGATTTTTACCTATTTTCAAATTCAACTTACACTAATATCTAAAATTAATTTTAAAAAATCAAATTAATTTATTTCTGAGAATTAGATTTGAAATATGAAAAGTAAAAATCAAAATACAAAACTACATAAAAAATCGGAAGTTAATTCCATGAAATAGCATGAAAAATCGAAGAAAAACGAAAAAATTTTGAGCTGTACGGACGGTATGCAAAGCACACTATCCAAGTGCACATCCATGGGTGCAAGGGGCTACTTGGGCGCACAAAGGGTGCTGCCAGCAGCCAGCCGCGCGCACAAGGGTGTGTCACCACCCCCGATTTTTTCAAAACTTTAAAAAATCATAACTAATTCAAATAAAATCGAAATTAAGTTCTGTAAAAAAAGTAAATTGCTTAATTTTTTTCAAACTATCCAATGAAAATATTTCTAGAAACGAAAATTCAAATATTTTTCATAAAATTTCACAAGCATCAATCAATCATCATATAACACAGAGATCAATATGAAACCATCCAAATCATTACATATCATCGTTTTAATTCATATTTCATGAAAGTAAATCATTACAATGGCTCTGGTGCCAGTTGTTGGAAATATTTTACCAGGATCTAGATTTACTACCATGTATGTTTCATTAACATCCTAATATGAATTCTAAAACAATGAAATAAACACACAAGCATTCAAGAAAACCTTACATTGGGTGCAGCGGAATATAATGACTCCTTCCGTTCAGATCTCTAGCCCTTGATTCCTTTCTGTAGCAGAACATAATCAAGATCTGAACCTGGATCTTTTTCTCTCCTTCCTTTGATGCTGATTCTCCTTCTTGTTGTTTGGATTCTTCACAATCTTCCACACTATGATTGAGATACCACTTGATGTGTATGGGCACTACTCTATCACTTAGGGATTTCGAAACAAAGAAGAAGAAGAAAGAGAGAGAGTGGCGGCTCAGGAATTTTTCTCTGAAGATGCAATTGTGTTCTGTTTCCTGAAGCCATTACTTTCTATTTATAGAATACCACATAGGGTTAGGGTTGAATTACTTGTAAATAATGAAAAAAAATAAATGATAAAACTAAATGCATGTGGCCGGCCAAGACATATGGAAAAAGGCCTCACTTTTGCAACTTTCATGTTTTATCATTTCTATTTCCTATTTTCTCAAAAATTGCCAATTTTCACATTCAACCATTTAAATGTCAATTTTAACTATTTAATAACTATAATTAATTATTAAATAATATTGTCATTTATTATATTTATTAATTAGACTGACCAAAGTCTCTTAATTAATAAATATACCCTGTAAACTCTTTCTTTACAGTTTCGCCCTTGCTTAGTGAAAATTCAGAAAGTAGACATAGTCTAACTTTAGAATTATAATTGATTAATTAAAATCAATTAACTGAGTCTTACAAGCAGTATGGTCTCAACTAGTATGGGGACCATGGGCCTATATAACCAAGCTTCCTATAAGTCGAACTGAATTTACCAAGTAAATTCCCTAACTTTTTAATTCCTTATTGAATCCACACTTAGAACTTGGAATTGCACTCTCAGTCATAGAGAACGCTCTATATGTTCCACGATATAGATACGCTATTATTTATCTATTGTTATAATCCTAATTTGATCAATGACCCTCTAATAGATGATCTACATTGAATAGGAACTAAATTACCGTTACACCTTCAATGTATTTTATCCTTAAAACACTTAGCTCCGTATAAATGATATTTCAGCGAAGTGAAATGAGATCTCCACCATTTATCTCTGTTTAGCCAAGCTCAAAGGATATCATCGTTTCACTTCTAAATTCCGATAGAAGTTATAGACTCCATATTTATGTTAGCGCTCCCACTCAATTATACTATCATGTTCCCAAAATGTACGTATCACCCTGACCCAAAAGTAAGCTTAACTAACAAATCAAAGAACATGTATAATACTCTTGAGATCGAACCTAGGATCAACAAGTGATTTTTAATTGAATAGATATTACGGTAAATTTTAATATATCTAATCAAAGTTCAATATCGGTCACTTTCGATGTATACTCCATACATCCGATACTGGTAAACTTTGTCAATGCCCTGGGAAGGACATAACACTTATTCAAGGTGTAAGAATACCTATCGTTGATTATATCATGCTAGTCTAAATCCAGTGAACTGACAAATCAGGGAATAAACTTTCGAACATATAATTAAGATTATATTCCACTATGTTGACAACACTATAATCATTAACATATTCATATGTTCTGGACTTAATAGAATTCATACATTGTATGCATATAATCATGAAATAAATCATGTGAACCATGCAACATAAAATGTTATTTCTGATCTTTATTAATAAGTAATTCTAATTATATTGAAATAGGTTTTATTTAGGGCACAAAACCCAACATCACCTACATTGTTGCTTGCCAATCGAGCTAACGCGTCTGCATTTGTATTTTCTTCTCTTGGAATTCGTCTGAGACCGTAGCTTTTGAATTGTGCGAGAATATCTTGAATTTTGCTCAGATATGCTATCATCTTTTCTCCCCGAGCTTCATATTCTCTGGATACATGATTTACCACCAACTGTGAATCACTGCAGATTTCGATGTGTTCGGCCTTCATCTCTTGGGCTAGTCTTAGCCCAGCGATTAGAGCTTCGTACTCGGCTTCATTGTTAGATGATTTGAATCTGAACTTGACTGCAGCGTGTAGGTGTTGCCCCCCAGGCATGACAAGGGCAATTTCTGCACCAGATAGTTGATCAGTTTGTCCTCATTGTGACTTGGCTGAGGTATTTGTACCGGCTCGGGGTTGTTTTCTGGTATGCTTTCTTTTTTGCATGTGCATTCTACCACAAAGTCTGCCATGGCTTGGCCTTTGATTACTGTTTGGGGTTGGAAATTGATTTCGTACTGGCCCAACTCTATCGCCCACTTGAGTAGCCGTCCAGAAGCATCTAGTTTTTGCAGCATTTGGCGTAGTTGTTGGTTAGTATACACCCAAATAGGATGAGCTTGGAAATAAGACCTCAACTTCCTTGTTGCTAGAATGAGGCAGTAAGCAAGTTTTTCTATTAACGGATATCGGCCCTCGGCCTCAAGGAGTCTTTTACTGATGTAATAGACTGGGTGTTGTATATCATTCTCTTCTCTAATTAGCACAACGCTCACGGCATGTTCCTTAATAGCTAAGTATATTCCCAGTTCGTCGTCGTCCAGAGGTTTTGAGAGTACGGGAGGTTTTGCAAGTTGTGCCTTTAGCCCTTGGAAAGCTTTTTCACACTCGTCTGTCCACTCAAACTGCTTGTTTCCTCGTAGGATGTTGAAGAATGAGACACACTTGTCTGTTGATTTTGAAACGAATCTGCTGAGCGCGGCGATCCGACCAGTTAAGCTTTGCACTTCTTTCGTTTTTGTTGGCGAGTTCATATCCAGGAGGGCTTGAATCTTTTCTGGATTAGCTTCAATTCCTCGGGCATTGACGATGAAGAATAGAAACTCTCCTGAGCTGACTCTGAAGGAACACTTTAAGGGATTTAGTTTCATGTTGTATTTCCTAAGGACTTTGAAGCACTCATCCAGGTCGTGTATGTGCCCCCTAGCCTTTCTAGATTTTACGAGCATATCCTCCACGTATACTTCAATATTTCGCCCGATCTGATCTTTAAACATTTTGTTTACCAATCTTTGGTACGTAGCCCCAGTGTTTTTTAGACCAAACGACATGACTTTGTAGCAATAGAGACCCATATCTACTCGTAAACTTGTATGTTCTTGGTCTGGTGGATACATTTTGATTTGATTGTAGCCTGAGTAAGTGTCGATGAATCTTAATATTTTATGCCCGGCTGTTGCATCTACAAGCTGATCGATTTTTGTAAGTTGAAAACAGTCTTTAGAACACACCTTGTTGAGGTCTATGAAATCATTACAGACTCGTCATTTCTTGTTCGGCTTGGGCACTAGTACGGGATTCGCGACCCAAGCTGGGTAAAAAGCTTCAATTATGAAGTTGTTGCACAGCTTTTCAACTTCATCCTTCAGGGGTACTGCTCGTTCTTTGTTCAACAGTCTTCGTTTTTGTTTAACTGGCCGGAAGTTGGGATCGATATTCAGAACGTGTGAAATGATAGAAGGATCGATTCCGACCATATCTGCATTTGACAAGGCAAAAACGTCTAGGTTTGCTCTTAGAAATTTTATCAATTCGTATTTTACTTCGAGCAACAAACCTTTTCCGATCTTTTGCTTTTGGTCGGGATATCTGGATCAATTTCAATCTCTTCTAATTCCTCTACAGGTCCAACATTGCTGATTGGGTGCCCAAGTTGAGGATCCACATCTTCATCCCGCCTTGGGAAGTTCCCTACTTGGGAATGTTTTTTCCCTTGTCTGTGCTCTGGCTGGAGGACACTTCCTTCTTAGCCTTGGCCACTGCAAGGTTATAACATTCCCGTGCTGACTGCTGGTTTCAACTCATACACCCTACGCTATTCTTTGTTGGGAACTTCAGGCACGAGTGAAATATTGATGTGACAGCTTTTAAGTCATACAAGGCCGGCCGGCCAAGCATTACGTTAAAAGCTGAAGGAACATCTAATATTAGGAACTGTGCCATGATAGTCATGCTCGTCGGAGCTTGTCCAACAGTGAGGGGTAGACGGATTTGTCCTAGAGGTGCAACTCCTTGGCTGGAGAAACCACAGACAGACTGGAGGCATGGGATTAGATCCTTGAGTTGGAGTCACATCTTTTTGTAAGCAGTCTTAAACAAAATGTTGGAAGAGGCTCCATTATCGATCATGGTTCTGGCCACCATTTTATTGGCTATCTGGACTTCCACGACCAGCGGGTCGTTGTGTAGAAATCTAATTTTGACAGCATCTTCATCGTCGAAGGTTATGGTCGGCTCTCCTGCTCATGGAACTTTAGGCTTCCTTTCTTCCACGGCCAGGATGACTTCTTCTTGCTCGTGCTGCACTGTTTGGGCATACCTCTCCCGAGCTTTGCCCGAATCTCCAGCAATGTGAGGGCCTCCAACAATGACTTGCAGATGTCCATCTACTGGTAGCAAATCTTGGTTGTTGTCGTTCTTCTGACCTTGGTCGGTCTTAACATACTTTTGTAGGTGCGAATTGTTTTTCCTTATTTGGAATTCAATTTCCCGCTTCAAGTTGTGGCATTCATTAGTGTTGTGGCCGTAGTCTCCTTGGAACCGACAAAACTTTCTCATGTCCCTTTTCTTGGCATCTTTCTTCATGGGCCCGGGCTTCTTATACGGGGCCAGCGACTGGGTTGCCATGTATACAAATTCTAATCTTCAGTCAGAATAGTGAATTCAGGGTATTTGGCATGATTCTCCCGGGGAGCTTGTTCGGATTTACTAGTAAAATTTCCTTTCTTCCCATTCCCTTGCTTGTGGTTGTTAATGGAGTGCTTACCACCTGAGCTTGAATTATTTGGGTATTGGGGAAGTTGGGCGGATGCTCCAGTGGAAGGAGCCTTTGACTTGCCAGGCTTTTGTTCACCTTCCGCTCGTTGAATAGCTTCTTCAAGCTTGATGAAGCCTCAGCTCGGTCAAGGAAATCTCTCATTGAGTCTACTGGCCCGTTCTTCCTTATATCCTTCAATAGTTCACCGAGGACTTCGATGCCCCCTAGTATTGTGGATAACTTTCCATCCTCAGTTACCCGTGAAACTTTGGTCGCCTCCGTCACGAATTTATTAATGTATGCCCGGAGTGGCTCGCCTGGTCATTGCTTAACTTCGACCAAGTCTCCCAAATGCAATGGGAGTTGGTGCAAGGAGGAGAATTGTAACGCCCTAATGATAACGCACGCTACAGTGCTTTTCAAATACAGTGCAAACTTTGCTAATCAAAGAATTTTCTTGAAAATTGTGTCAAATTAAAACTTTTATATTAAATATTCAACTTTATATTATATCAAAATATTTACAAAAGTAGGGATCCAATTTTCAAACTTCTAAACATAATATACCAAAATACATATTATTCAGGTCACACAGTAACTACAAAATACAATTCCCAAATGTCCTGAGACCGAACACTAAAGTTCGCGCTGCTTTGACATGTACAACTCATCCGAGCTCAGGTTCAGTCATGTTACGCTTTCACCTTTCCTTTACCTACACATGGAAGCAGAACTCTGAGTCAATAGACTCAGTAAGAAAAGCATATAACATATCATATAATTTTTGACTTGTATCTAGGCACCCATACACCTATTTACAAGGCTCAACAGATGAGTAAGAACGTTCCATACCAGGGTATAGCCACTATACCACATACACTACGTACCTCTTTGTACGAGTGTTGGTAGGGTTTGTTTCATACCCTGAGTACCTCTGAGTGATGTACCACACACACTCATTACCTCTCCGTACTTATGCTGGCATCACGGTACTCCCAGATAACAATCACTATACCATTACACTCTATACCTTAACCCTATAGGTGTTGGTAGTGCAACTAACATTTTAAGAATGCATATACACATAACATATACATACACTCAGTTCTTGATATCACACATTATATTCAGTCTTACCTTCTTTCCGAATTCAAGTGTGCTGGCCGACCTGAACGGAAAGTCTCGTGCTAGATGGATGCCCTAACCACTTATGAAACCGGGTAAGTTACATGATCAAAAACCCTAATCCCGAGAAACCCGAACCAAAAATCCTAGGTTCTATTATACTCTATATAGGTTACACAAATTCAGGAATTAGGGAAACACCCAACCACGGCACTAAAATGGACGAAAATCAAGAAAATGAAGTGTTTGGGGGATCCTGCCCTAGCCGGTTTTAGAGGTCTGGCAAAATCGGCTAGCCGGTTTGCACCAGTTCACCCCAAACCCTTCACCTCCTGCTCAATTTTCCACCAAATTCCACCAAACTTTCTAGAGTACCTAAACAATGCGTAGACAATATTTTCCAACCAGTATTTTACAGAAAAACCCAATGAATCAAATTATGCCATTAGAGATTAAAGCTTTGAACTCAAAGCTTAAACTTGCACAAAACTAAATCCAAACATCAAAACCAGCTGCTCAATGCCATATTCAACTCAAATGAACTTAGAAAATCAAACCTTAAATAAACGTAACCCTAACAACCCCCTTTTCACAAAATTCACACATTCAACCTACAGAAAAAGCTTCAAAAACATGCTCAAGGGTTCTAGGGTTTTACCTTTGCTTGAATCCTCCTTCAACCTTGCTAAAATTACCAATTTCAACAACAAATCCCTGTGGTTTGTTTCAGCCGAAAGAGAGAAAGAGAGAAAGAGGTTGTTTCCTTGAATTTTGACTTTTCCCCTTATTTTACTATTTTCTTCAAATGAAAAGAGATAACCCCAATTAATTACTTGCTGAGTAAAATTGACAGGTGTCCACACCCTAGGCAGCCACCAAATCACTTATGAGCAAATTACAAAAATACCCTTAAGCCTACAACTTAGGCATGCCCAAAACTAGGGGTAAAATGGTCAAATTCCATAACCCCGTCTAATCCCGGTATTTTATTTTCCCTCAAACATTTTCCACTAAGAAATAAGGTTCTAAACTTACCCATGTGATCAAACTAGCCATCCATCACATTTTCCGTTGTCGCCGAGCAAAAATTACAAAAATAACATATTTCACATATAAAATAAATAATACCCCTAGAGTTTAATAAAATCTCCAGGATTGATAAATTGTAACTCTACTATTCATTTCTAAATATTGGGTCCACAAGTAATTAATTTCTTAAATAATCATGAAAATAACAGAAATTTGTGCTAATTGCCTTTACTAATCCAAATTACTAAAGCGGTCATTACAATTATCCCCCCGTTAAAAGGATTTCGTCCTCAAAATCTAACCTGAATAGCTTTGGATGTTGAATCCTCATGTCAGACTCCAACTCCCAGGTGGCTTCTTCCACCTTACTGTTCCTCTAGAGCACCTTAACTAGAGAAATAGTCTTGTTCCGAAGAACCTTTTCTTTTCTATCAAAAATCTGTACAGGTTGCTCTTCATAGGATAAGTCTGATTGCAGTTCAAGGGCTTCATAACTCAAGATATGAGTCGGGTCTGACACGTATTTCCTCAACATAAAAATATGAAATACGTCATGAAAAGCTGACAAAGCTAGTGGTAAGGCTAGCCGATACGCTACCTGCCTGACCTTCTCAAGTATCTGAAATGGCCCAATGAACCTAGGGCTCAACTTACCCTTCTTCGTGAAGCGCCTAATACCCTTCATTGGTGAAACCCGCAGGGAAACATGTTCCCCTGCCTGAAATGCAACATCTCTGCGCTTCGGAGTAGCATAACTTTTTTGCCTACTTTGGGAAGCAAGCATCTAAGCCTTGATCTTATAAATAGCTTCATTGGTCCTCTGAACTAATTCTGGACCCAAGTACTTCCTTTCTCCAGTTTTGTCCCAATGAATAGGGGAGAGACATTTCCTACCATATAACATCTCATAGGGAGCCATCCGTATTGTACTCTGGTACCTATTGTTGTAGGAGAACTCAATTAAAGGCAAGTACTTACTCCATGAACCCTCAAAGTCCATGACACAGGCTCGCAGTAAGTCTTCCAGTATCTGAATTGTTCTTTCTGACTGACCATCAGTCAGAGGGTGAAAGGTTGTGCTAAATTTCATCTTGGTACCCATAGCCTTCTGAAGACTCACCCAAAACTTTGATGGAAACTTTGGATCCCTATCTGAAACAATAGATTTAGGGTCTCCATGGAGACGAACTATCTCCTTTACATACAGTTCAGCGTACTGATCCACTGAATATGTAACTTTCACGGGCAGGAAATAAGCTGACTTTGGTAATCTTCCCACTATGACCCATATCGAATCATACATTCCTGTGGTTCTAGGCAATTGAGTTACAAAGTCCATTGCAATGTCCTCCCACTTCCACTGAGGAAGGTCCAAAGGTTGCAATAACCCTGCCGGCCTTTGATGTTCAGCCTTGATTTGCTGACAGGTTAAGCACTTGGACACATAGTCCACCACATCTCTTTTCATCCCATACCACCAGAAGTAGGGTTTCAACTCCTGATACATTTTGGTGGTTCCCGGATGAAATGAATAAGGTGTGGTATGAGCTTCATCAAGTATCTCTTTCTTAAGCTCGTTAATACCAGGAACACAAACTCGAGCCTTATACAACAACATTCCACTATTCGAAACTGAAAAGTCTCTAGGTCGACCAGCCATCACCTCATCTCGAACCTTGACTAGCTCGGGATCTTCTAGTTGAGCTTTTCTGATTCTCTCTAACATATCAGATTGAAGTGTCAAGTTGAGTAACTTCCCAACTACAAACTCAATCCCTGGACTAAAAATTTCAGAGGTTAGTTGAGGGGCTATCAAAACCGTGGTACAAACCTGCCCGGCACCTCTTCTACTTAAAGCATTAGCCACAACATTGGCTTTCCCGGGGTGATACAGTAGTTCACAGTGATAGTCTTTAACCAATTCCAGCCATCTCCTCTGCCTTATGTTCAAATATTTCTGGGTGAAAAATTTCTTGAGACTCTGATGATTAGTATAAATCTCACACTTTTCACCATAAAGATAATGTCACCATATGTTTAGAGCAAAAACCACAGTAGCAAGCTCAAGGTCATGAGTTGGATAGCGCTACTCATAATCTTTCAATTGATGAGAGGCATAAGCTATGACTCTGTTAGCTTGCATCAGAACACATCCTAGACCCTGTCTGGATGCATCACAATAAACAACGAATTTCTCTTGATGTGATGGCAAAGCTAACACTGGAGCTGTTACCAAATGTTGCTTCAACTTTTGAAAACATGTTTCACAGTTGTTTGACCACACAAATCTCTGATTTTTCTTAGTCAATTTGGTTAAGGGCATAGAGATTTTAGAAAATCCCTCGATGAAACGTCAATAATACCCTACTAAACCGAGAAAACTTCGAACTTCTGTCATAGATTTTGGCCTTTGCCAATTCTTCACTGACTCAACCTTGCTCGGATCAACCATAATTCCATCCTTTCCAACAATATGTCCCACAAAAGATACCTCAGACAACCAGAATTTGCACTTTTTGAACTTTGCATACAACTTGTGATCCCTAAGCCACTGCAATACCATTCGAAGTGATGCTCGTGCTCCTCTTCTGTCTGAGAGTATACAAGGATGTCATCGATAAATACTATAATGTAGTTATCGAGGAAATCCTTGAATACCCTATTCATGAGATCCATAAAGGTCGCAGGATCATTAGTCAATCCGAATGACATTACCAGAAACTCATAGTGCCCATATCTTGTTCGAAAAGCAGTCTTTGGTATGTCTTCTTCCCGTACTCTGAGTTGATGATAACCATATCGTAAATCAATCTTCGAAAACACTGTCTTTTCCTGAAGTTGATCGAACAAATCATCAATTCTGGGTAACGGGTACTTGTTATTAATTGTCAGCTTGTTTAGCTCCCGATAATCAATACACATTCTGAGGGAACCATCTTTCTTTTTCACAAACAGAACTGGAGCTCCCCAGGGCGATACACTGGGTCGAATAAACCCAATATCAAGCATCCCCTAAAGTTGTAACTTAAGCTCCTTGAGTTCTGCTGGAGCCATCCTATATGGAGCTTTAGAAACAGGTTCGGCTCCAGGTGCTAGATCAATTACGAAATCAATTTCTCGTTGCGGCGACAATCCCAGCAATTCCTCTTGAAACACGTCGAGAAAGTCTTTTACTACTCTGACTACCTCAGGCCCAAATGTTTCGAGTCTGTTGGAGTCAATTACCACTGCTAAAAATCCTACACATCCACTGTGTAGGAGATCTCTAGCTCTCAATACTGAAATAATCGGGATCTGAGACCCCTGAATTGTTCCAACATAAGCAAATGGATCTTCACCATCTTGCTGAAAAAGTCACCATTTTCCGCTTACAATCTATACTGGGCGAATACTTGGACAGAAAATCCATCCCAAGTATAATATCAAACTCAGTTAATTCCAGTTCTATAAGGTCAGCACTCAACTCCCTATCCTCGATCTTAATCGGCATAGACCTAATGCGCCTATTAGAGATAACCAACTCCCCACTAGGCATTAGGGTTCTAAGCCCTCTTTCTAAAACATCACAAGGCCTTCCGAAAAGATCAATTATTCTTGTAGCTACATATGAACGTGTAGCTCCAGAATCAAATAATACAGCATACAAGGAGTTGTTGACGGGAAGCTGACCTATCACAATGAAGGACCGGCCGGCATCAGCTTGGGTGATAACGAACAGTGGAGCAGGTACCAGTTTTACCTCAGCTTTCGGCTCTTCTTTCTTTGCCTGAGGGCAATCTTTCTTGAAATGCCCCACCATGCCACACAGAAAGCATGTCTTCTGGTTGCATTCTCCCAGGTGATGTTTCTTGCAATATGGGCACTCAGGATAAGAGTAACCCTGGCATCCACCTCTACCTTGGTTTCCACGAAACCGCTTACTTTGCCCTGAACCACCAGATGCCAAGGTAACCTTCCTTTTTTGATCAGTGTTGGAGTCACCACCATCCATACCATAAATAGGAGTAGGAAAAGTGGGGGTTCCACAAACACTCGAGTCACTCGGGGCTCTTGAAGGAATTTCACAGCACCCTTGGCTCTCAAAGCTTTTTCAACCATTTCAGCATATGTGGTTGCTTCATTGGTGGTGATCACCAAATCATGCCTAATCTTCACATTTAAATCGGCCAAATACTTTTCTTTCTTGCTGAAGTCAGTTGGCACGATACCCACGGCGAGCTTGGCCAGATGGTCAAACTTTGTAGTATACTCAGTAACCGACATCCCCTCGGTTTGCACCAACTCAATGAACTCTTTCCGCTTAGCACTGCGGACGGCTTCATTGTAATATTTGGAGTTAAACAACTCCAAAAATGCTTCCCATGTCAGAACTGTAACGTCCCGAGTAAGGGTTATCAACTCCCACCACACGAGGGCGTCCTCCTGAAACTGGAAAGTGGCGCGGGTCACCCGATCATTACCCACCACTCCCATAAAGTTGAGAATACGTTCAATCACTATGAGCCACTGCTCAGCCTTCATCACATTAGGACCTCCCAGAAACACTGGAGGTGCTTGCTTACGGAACCTTTCGTACAACGGCCCCATACGGTTACCAACAATAGGTTGTTCTATTGGCACCACTAGAACTGCAACGGCCTGAACAACTTGCTGAGGAAGCACGGTAGGAAGACCCTGTTGCCTCAACCTCTGAATTTCTTCATCCTGCTGGCAGATTCGATCTTGCATTTCCGCAAATCTCTACTCTCAGTCTGGAGGAGCTTTTGGTGGATTTACAGGGCGACCACCCTAAGCTCTGCCACGGCCACAACCACGACCACGAGGATTCTAAGGATTCTGATTTCCCCGACTGCCTCCGGTCTCAACCATGTTACCCTGACTTCTTGTATTCCGCGAGGCGTCCATTTTATAGGACTTAGCCTGGGAACCTATAAGCCAGGCAGGTTAGACAACGATCATAAAACTTAATACCGTTGTTTAGGACTTAAAGGCAACACACTTAAAATAAATATTTATAATATAATATGCTTCCTACATACTTTGATAATCGTTAAAATAATAAACAAGTACAAGCTTACACAACCGTGAACCGAGCTTTCCCTGATGAAGATTGTACATGTCTTGGCAAGCTTCGGTAGACAAACCTGGCGGCTCTGATACCAAAATTGTAACGCCCTAATGCTAAGGCACGCTACAGTGCTTTTTCAAATACACTGCAAACTTTAATAATCAAAGAATTTTCTTGAAAATCGTGTCAAATTAAAACTTTCATATTAAATATTAAACTTTATATTATATCAAAATATTTACAAAAGTCGGGATCCCGTTTTCAAACTTCTAAACATAATATACCAAAATACATATTATTCAGGTCGCACAGCGACTACAAAATACAATTCCCAGATATTCCGAGATCGAACACTCCAAGTCGCGCTGCTTTGACATGTACAACTCATCCGAGCTCAGGTCTTCACCTTTCCTTTACCTACACATGGAAACAGAACTGTGAGTTGATAGACTTAGTAAGAAAAGCATATAACATATCATATAATTTCTGACTTGTATCTAGGCACCCATACACCTATTTAGAAGGCTCAACAGATGAGTAAGAACGTTCCATACCAAGGTATAGCCACTATACCACATACACTACATACCTCTTTGTACGAGTGTTGGTAGGGTTTGTTTCATACCTTGAGTACCTCTAAGTGATGTAGCACACACACTCACTACCTCTCCGTACTTATGTTGGTATCACGGTATTCCCAGATAACAATCACTATACCAATACACTCTATACCTTAACCGTATAGGTGTCGGTAGTGCAACTAACATTTTAAGCATGCATATACACATAATGTTGGGTTTTATGCCCTAAATAAAACTCTTTACAATCTGATTAGTTATCAATATAAGAAATTTGAAGTGATTGATGTTTGCATGAATTATACATGCTAATGGTTTAAATATGTTTATTACATTTACACACAAAATTAGTTAAATCCAGATCATATGTTTATTCACAATTACAGTATCGTCAACACAGTGGAATGTGATTGTGATCATATGAATCAAAAGTTTTGGTCCCTGTTTCATCAGTGTTATTGGATTTACACTAATGTGATAATCAGCGATGATGTGTACTTACACTTGGAGTAAGTGTTATGTTCTTTCCAGGACATTAGTAAAGTATACTAGTTTCGAATGTATGGAGTATACATTGGACTGGACCGATATTGCAACTAAGTTAAGATATTACAAACTTACCGTTACACATATCTTTCCAAGTCAATATCAGTAGTTGATCTTAAGATTAAAAGAATCTAAATCCTGATATGCTTAGGCTCAACTCAGGAGTGCTATTCATGTTCTTTGATTTATTAGTTAAGCCTACTTTTGGGTCAGGGTGATACGTATATTTTGGGAACATGATAGTATGATTGAGTGGGAGTGCTGAACATAAATATGGAATCTATAGCTTCTACTGGTGTATAGAAGTCAAGTGATGATTCCCTTCGAGCTTAGCAAATAGAAGTAAATGGATGACCTCTTGTTTAACTGACTAATTATTAGATCACTAAACACCATTTACAGGTAGCTAAGTGTTTTAAGGGGCAAAATACATTGAGGGGTGAGAACGGTAAAGAAATCCCATCTCGATGTAGATCATCTATATAGAGGATCTTTAAATCACAATAAGATTATAACAATGGTTAAATGAGATAGTATATTGATATCGTGGAACATACAATATGCTCTATATAAGTCTGAGAGTGCAATTCTAAGTTCTAAGAGTGGATTCAACGAAGAATTAATAAGTAGGAATTTACTTGGTAAATTTGGTTCACTTATTGGAAGCTCAGCATATAGATCCATGGTCCCCATTCTAGTTGAGAACATTCTGCTTGTAAGACTCATTAATTGATTCGTGATTGATCAATTATAATTCTAAAGTTAGACTATGTCTAATTTTATGAATTTTCACTAAGCAGGGGTGAAATTGTAAAGAAAAGAGTTTCTAGGTTTATTTATTTATTAATGGACTTAATATGTCTAATTAATAATTAAATTAAATTACAATATTATTTAATAATCTATTTTAGTTATTAAATAATTAGTTTTGGCATTTAAAAGGTTAAAATTGGAGAATTGGCGTTTTTGAGAAAATAGAGATAAAATTTGATAAAACTGCAAAATTAAGTGAGGCCCAATACTACACCATGGTCGGCCACTTAAATAGGTTTTTCAAATTAATATTTTCATTATTTTAATGCCAAATAAATCCTAACCTAAACCTAGTAGTTGCCTATAAATAGAAAGTGATGGCTCAGTCAAAACACAAGTTTTGAACAAACCTTTCTGACAGAAATTTCTCTCTTCAGAAAAACTGAGCCTTCCCCACTTTCTATACCTGGCCGAAATCCCTTTCTCTTTTCTTCTTCATCAATTTCGAACCTTAGTGAGAGAGTAAGTGCCCACACACAGCAAGTAGTAACTCAATCATAGATTGGAAGACTGTGAAGGATCAAACTTGAAGAAGAAGGACATTCGGGCTCGGATCTTAATTATACTCTGCTACAGAAAGGATTCAAGGGTTAGAGATCTGAGTGGAAGGAGACATTAATTCCGCTGCATCAATGTAAGGTTTTCTTAACTTTATATGTGTTTAATTTATCGTTTTAGAAAGTTCATATTTAGGGTGTTTAAACAACATACTTGTGAGTAGATCTAAGATCCTGGTAAAATAAATTTCCAACAACTGTCCTCAGAGCCATGGTAATTGATTTACTTACATGAAATTTGGACTTTAAAACGATTGTTTGTTTGTTTTTGGATGGTATTATGTTGTATTGAGTGTTATTTGATGATTGATTGATGTTTGTAAATTTTCGTGAAAAATAATTGCGATTCTGTTTCTAGAATTATTTTTATTGGATAGTATGGAAAAAATTAAGCATGTTAGCCTTTTACAGAACTCAATTTCGATTTTATTTGAATTAGTTATGAATTTTTGAAGATTTGAAAAAATCGGGGCTGTGCTGAAATTTTCCTGCGATCGCGAAAACTGTCCGTACAGCTCACAATTTTTTCGTTTTTCTTCGATTTTTCATGCTTTTTCATGGAATTAACTTCCGATTTTTTGTATAGTTTTGTATATATACTATTACTATTCCTAATTCAATTCTAATTATCATCTTGAATTAATTTAATATTTTTTTAATTTAATTCAAGATATTAGTGTAATTTGAATTTGAATAGAATTAGTATCTATCTTCTTGCTTAAAAATCTATCTTATTTTTAAATTTGATTATATCTTATCTTATTTTTAAATTTAAGGTCAGATTTTATATATATATATATATTTTTAAATTAAAATTTTTTTAGATATTTTGACCTTATTCAAATTTAAAATAAGATATTTATGATCATGTAATTTTAAATAGATGTAAGATATTTTGCTAACTTTTAAATTTTGTTATTTTATTTATTTAAATTAAATTTAAAATTTGAAAGAGATATTTAACTTATCTTTTCTAATTTTTATTTAATTTTTATTTATAAAATAACATTTAAATTTTAAAAGTAGTTAGCAAATTTTTGAAATGATATTTAGGTTGGTTGAAACCTAATTTTTCAAAATAGTAGGTTTAATTTTAAATATTTATTTTTTAAATAATCTCGAAATTTAATTTTTTTTTTATTTTCGAAATAAATTTTTTTTTTATTTATTTTTTCGAAAATTAAATTAATTTTTTTTTAAAATTATTTAATTATTTATTATTCGAAATTATTTATTTAAAATTAAATAAATCCTACTTCCAACTATCCAGCTAACCTTGTTGCAGGAGTATGTGGTTTTAGCTTGTATGTAAGTTTTTTAAAACCTATTATTACTTGATTGCAAATAGCCATGGTTACTTTTTGCCAGATCTAATGATATGATGGCTCCCTTGGTCAAGATAATAATTTGTAACAGGTATATTTACAATCTTCTTTCATCTGTGTATGACCTAGCAACATGATAGGACCCATCCAAAGTGTGCCTGTGTGAGCCTATATGTTTATTTTGTTTTAATATAGATACATTTAGGTTGTTGCTAAATAAAATGTCACAACATGATAGATTTTATTTAGGTCCATTTAGTTATTGGACCTATTCAATTAATAACAGTTATTTATTTTAAGGCTAAATTCCTCTCTTTTGGGCTTTGTGTGAGAGTTGGGAGCCATAGAAGTGGGTACGGCATACTGAACCCAGCACCCCCTCACATGAACTACCCCAATTGTGAAGGCCCATTTGCCTGATTTGAATAACTGTACTAGGTTAATTATATTAGTTTGACCTAATAAAATTGAATTAGCAACATAATTAACTTTTAAAATATATGAAATTTATTTTCATTTTAATATTTTAAAGTTAATTTTAAGAAAAACACTTTTAGTTTAGATATTATTTCTAGACAAACTATTTGTATTTTTCTTGTATTTAATTAAATATAGAATTTTAACTAACTAAGATTCTTTCTGAAGCTTATTTAATTAAATATTCCTATTTAAGTTATAAATTAGTTGTATCAAGTGATTTTTCTTATCTAACTTAAATTTGAATATTTGATTTAAATTTTAAATCAAGTTGAGGAATCCTAGGCATTAGTTATTAAAGATTCTTAAGATATTTTTTAAGTTAATATCTTTTCGAATATTAACTTAAAATAAAATATTTTAGATATTTTTTAGGTTAATATCTTTTCGAATATTAACTTAAAAAGATATCTTCAAATTAAGTGGTTACAACTTAATTTTCGATATTTAATTAAATCTAAATTTGAAATTATTTAAGTTTAAGATTTTTTTTATCTAACTTAAATTAGATATTTTTCACATTTTTTGAAAAGATACTTCGTCAAATAAGATATTTTCTAGATAGTAATTTCTAGAATACTTATTATTTCTAATATTTAAATAGGAAAATTATACTTTGTGAAATTAATTATTTAAATAATTAATTTTGGTACAATTCTATTAAGTATATTTTTCCTAGTATTAAACTAGAAATAAATAATTAAGCCTTCTCTACACTTAATTATTATTTCTTGAATTTAATACATTTAATTAACTTGAAGAATCTAAATATCTAAGTTGATTTTCATCATGATACTTAAATATTTATTGATTTTTCATGACACTTAATTAAATAGAAAATTATTTTTAGGTTGAAATTTAATTTTTCAACCTAAATTTAAATAATTTTCAAAATATATATATATTTTTCTTTATTTTATTAATCAATTTCAAAATTTGCATTTTAATTATGCAATATTTTCGAATTTTTTTTTATCTTGAAAAATAGATTGAGTTGTAAATTAATTATTTATTTTAATTAATTCTTGGGCCAACTACAATCAATGATTTTTTCATTTAATTGATTAATTTAAAATAAATGAATTTAAAATATATATATTATTAGAAATTGAATTAACTAGTCAAAAGAAAATCTAGATAGGTGATATTTTTGCTTGAAGTATTTCTTTTCTTTTTTTTATTATTTTCGAAAATTGTATATTTTTAATATATACTTAATTTTTCGAAACTCAATAAATATATTCTCAAAGGAAATTTTTAAGTTGCTAATTAATTAATTTAATTCAACTTAAATTAATTTCCTTAATATTTATATTAAAGATTACTACTAAGATGGAAATAATTAATTTTATTTCAATCACCATCTAAGTATAATTTTATAAATATTATATTAAATTCTTATTTTTTGAATTTCAATTCTTAATTTCGAATTTAATGAGAATTTATTTATTAGAATAATAAAGAAAATACATTTTAAAGAATGAGCTTTATTATTATTAAGATATTCGATCTCCATTGTGGGTTTTACACCGCGTTTGTTTTAGTGAGTAATCCTCCCTAATGGAGGAACGTTCATTAGCAATTTCGCACCGTTTAATCTCGCATGATAAGTGGTTTGTAAGTGTTTTATATGGTATAGATCACCCTAATGGTGGCGACCATATTTGACTTGCAAATTGCGAAACAATGGTAGATGCTCATGAGATAGAATAGCCTTGACTCTCGCCTAAACGGGACAACGCTGGATTCCAATCTTGATCGAATAAAAGGTTGCTAGAATGTTTAACATTTTAGATGAGCTGACAACTCTATTCAATGGATGGTAGCTTTGACTCTCGCCTAAACGGGACACTGATATCAGTTTGTTGAAAAACCTTGGAAATTATTTAGGATTGAATTTTTTAAGTATTTTCTCATATCATTCCTACTTGCTATGTGCTTATAATTTCTGAATTGATTTTGTGTTAAACCATTATTTATTTCTATTTGTTGATTTCTATTATTTTGTTGTATCCTGTATTATCAAAATGAATCCCATGTTATCACTGTTGACTGAAAACAAGCTGAATGGATCTAACTTTAATAAGTGGAATGAGAACATTAACATTGCTCTCATAGGAGAAAGTGCCTTGTTTTTTTTAACTGAGCCGTCACCTGAAGTGCCTGGGGACAATGCTTCCAAAGCTGTGAAAGAAAAGTATGAGCGTTGGCAGAAAGTAAATGACAAAGCTCTATACTTTATGCTTTCTAGCATGGTTGACACCCTCAAAACTCGGTTAATAAAAACCGAGAAGGCTGCTGAAGTTATGACGAAGTTAAATGAGCTATTCGGTAAGGCATCACTTCAGTCACGCTTTGACGCGACTAAGAAGTACGTTAATGCACGGATGGAACCTCATCAAAACGTGCGTGACCATGTTCTCCTCATGTCTAGTTATTTCCAAAAAGCCCAGGATCATGGTGCTAAAATGGATAGTGCTACTCAAGTAAGTCTTATCTTGAATAGCCTAACCCCAGCATTTCTACCATACACTTCAAATTATGTCATGAATAAGAAGGAAATTGACTTTCATGAATTAGTCAATGACCTTCAAACTTATGAAAATGGTAATGGGACGATGAAACCTGAAGCAAATGCTGCCTTTGCTTCGAAGCCCAAATCGAAGAAGAAGTGGAAGAACACCAAGAAGCGAACAAAAGCCAATAAAAAGGCTGTTCCTTCTGGTGATGCTACACTTAAAGGAAAGTGTTTCTACTGCAATGAAAAAGGTCATTTGAAACCCCAATGTCCTAAACTTCTTGCAAAGAAACAAGGTATTTCCATAAATAAACTTTAAGAGTTTAGTGAATTGTTATCCAATTGGATTGATGAGTCTGGACTAACTTTGTTTATTTGTTTTCTTCTTCTTATAGGCCAAGCTACTTGAACTCAATTGAGTTGGATCAGCAAGCTGGACCAAGGGTTAAATCGTCCAGATGAAGATGAAGCTCTTCAATTTTTTTTGAATTAATTGTTTTAGTTTAAAGACAATTTGGATTTCAAATTTTAGTCAGGGATATTTATCCCTGTTTCTCTCATATTGTTGCAATACATTTTTTTATTAATAAAGTTTCTAATTTTCGAAATTTACTATTGCAATTTATGAGATTGAGCTTCATTTAATTTATCTTCATCAATTATTACCACATTATATTTGTATGTTTGTATGTGTAAGTGTTTTTATTATTGATGCAAATTCTATAATATTTACAACTCTTCATCGAGTTATATTAAATAAACACTAGAAATTATTTCTATGTTTATCAATAATTGTTCATTCTAATATAATTATTAAGAATTTGTTTAATAAAAGGATCTTTTGATCTGATATGGGTGGAGAAAAGTTAAGAAAACTATGCAGTTCAACGATCTTTTATATCTAATGAACTCTGGATAGTATTCAACTCCACATAAACTCTATCACACTAAGAGAATCATGATCTTTACAACCTTTAGGGGTGGATCATAATCTCTATATACTTAGGGGTGGAGGTTATCCATAGTACCCTATATGTATATTCTTAGGGGTGGAGGAGTCCATTCCACAATTCCCTATGAAACACATATCTTGTTTAAACATGGAAGTAATATAATGAGTCAGCTATTGTCAATATAAATTCTTGATCTTGATTGTATGTTCCATTTCGTTTTTACTGTTGTAAGTAAAAGTTTGATACCTTTGAAAGTTCTTTGTTAAAGTTTCACACTACCTTAATTGAGTGGGAGAATTTTAAAGTTCTATACCCATCTTCATTAGGTTGATAATTTTGATAGGTACTTAAGAACACTACTGAAAAGCAAATCTAACCATTCACATGGATAGGTATAGCTTATCAGAATTATGAGAATAAGATAAAGAACTCTAGTTCAGTCCATTCGAATGACTTGAACCAAGAATTCTTAATCCTCATAAAATTTGATGGTATCTTAATTTTGATTACTTTATCTCTGGCATGTATTTTTCACTTCAAAATACTAGTCTGCTATGTTGATGACTTAGTCTTAAGATTAAAAGAATCTAAATCCTGATATGCTTGGGCTCAACTCAGGAGTGCTATTCATGTTCTTTGATTTATTAGTTAAGCCTACTTTTGGGTCAGGGTGATACGTATATTTTGGGAACATGATAGTATGATTGAGTGGGAGTGCTGAACATAAATATGGAATCTATAGCTTCTACTGGTGTATAGAAGTCAAGTGATGATTCCCTTCGAGCTTAGCAAATAGAAGTAAATGGATGACCTCTTGTTTAACTGACTAATTATTAGATCACTAAACACCATTTACAGGTAGCTAAGTGTTTTAAGGGGCAAAATACATTGAGGGGTGAGAACGGTAAAGAAATCTCATCTCGATGTAGATCATCTATATAGAGGATCTTTAAATCACAATAAGATTATAACAATGGTTAAATGAGATAGTATATTGATATCGTGGAACATACAATATGCTCTATATAAGTCTGAGAGTGCAATTCTAAGTTCTAAGAGTGAATTCAACGAAGAATTAATAAGTAGGAATTTACTTGGTAAATTTGGTTCACTTATTGGAAGCTTAGCATATAGATCCATGGTCCCCATTCTAGTTGAGAACATTCTGCTTGTAAGACTCATTAATTGATTCGTGATTGATCAATTATAATTCTAAAGTTAGAGTATGTCTAATTTTATGAATTTTCACTAAGTAGGGGTGAAATTGTAAAGAAAAGAGTTTCTAGGTTTATTTATTTATTAATGGACTTAATATGTCTAATTAATAATTAAATTAAATTACAATATTATTTAATAATCTATTTTAGTTATTAAATAATTAGTTTTGGCATTTAAAAGGTTAGAATTGGAAAATTGGCGTTTTTGAGAAAATAGAGATAAAATTTGATAAAACTGCAAAATCAAGTGAGGCCCAATACTACACCATGGCCGGCCACTTAAATAGGTTTTTCAAATTAATATTTTCATTATTTTAATGCCAAATAAATCCTAACCTAAACCTAGTAGTTGCCTATAAATAGAAAGTGATGGCTCAGTCAAAACACAAGTTTTCAACAAACCTTTCTGACAGAAATTTCTCTCTTCAGAAAAACTGAGCCTTCCCCACTTTCTATACTTGGCCGAAATCCCTTTCTCTTTTCTTCTTCATCAATTTCGAACCTTAGTGAGAGAGTAAGTGCCCACACACAACAAGCAGTAACTCAATCATAGATTGGAAGACTGTGAAGGATCAAACTTGAAGAAGAAGGACATTCGGGCTCGGATCTTGATTATACTCTGCTACAGAAAGGATTCAAGGGTTAGAGATCTGAGTGGAAGGAGACATTAATTCCGCTGCATCAATGTAAGGTTTTCTTAACTTTATATGTGTTTAATTTATCGTTTTAGAAAGTTCATATTTAGGGTGTTTAAACAACATATTTGTGAGTAGATCTAAGATCCTAGTAAAATAAATTTCCAACACATAACATATACATACACTCAGTTATTGATATCACACATTATATTCAGTTCTTACCTTCTTTCCGAATTCAAGTGTGCTGGCCAACCTGAACGGAATGTCTCTCGCTAGATGGATGCCCTAATCACATTATGAAACCGGGTAAGTTACATGATCGAAAACCCTAAGCCCGGGAAACCCAAACCCACAATCCTAGGTTCTATTATACTCTCTATAAGTTACACAAACTCTGGAATTAGGGAAACACCCAACCACGGCTAGCCAGTTTGCACTAGTTCACTCCCAAACGCTTCACCTCTTGCTCAATTTTCCACCAAATGCCACCAAACTTTCTAAAGTACCTAAGCAATGCATAGACAATATTTCCCAACCAGTATTTCACAGTTGAACCCAATGAATCAAATTATGCCATTAGAGATTAAAGCTTTGAACTCAAAGCTTAAACTTGCACAAAACTAAATCCAAAAATCAAAACCAGTTGCTCAATGCTATATTCAACTCAAATGAACCTAGAAAATCAAACCTTACACAAACCTAACCCTAACAGCCCCCATTTCACAAAATTCCCACATTCAACCTAAAGAAAAAGCTTCAAAAACATGCTCAAGGGTTCTAGGGTTTTACCTTTGTTTGAATCCTCCTCAAACCTTGCTCAAATTGCCAATTTCAACAACAAATCCCCCCTGGTTTGCTTCAGCCGAAAGAGAGAAAGAGAGAAAGAGGTTATTTCTTTGAATTTTGACTTTTCCCCTTATTTCTCTATTTTCTTCAAATGAAAAGAGATAACCCCAATTAACTACTTGCTGAGTAAAATGGACAGGTGTCCACACCCTAGGCAGCCACCAAATCACCTATTAGAAAATTACAAAAATACCCTTAAGCCTACAACTTAGGCATTTCCAAAACTAGGGGTAAAATGGTTAAATTCCATAACCCCGTCTAATCCCAGTATTTTATTTTCTTTCAAATATTTTCCACTAAGAAATAAGTTTTAAGCTTACCCATGTGATCAAACTAGCCATCCCTCGCATTTTCTGTTGTCGCCGAGCAAAAATTACAAAAATAACATATTTCACATGTAAAATAAATAATACCCCTAGAGTTTAATAAAATCTCCAGAATTGAGGAATTATAACTCTAATATTGATTTCTAAATATTGGGTTCACAAATAATTAATTTCATAAATAATCATAAAAATAACATAATTTTTTGCTAATTGCCTTTACTAATCCAAATTACTGAAGTATTCATTACAAGAATTGTGCATGGAATTCCGAAGAGAAGGTTTTCCATGAACTAAACTTTTCAGGAGCCAACTTGAAATACCATTGCTGAGCGGCTTCTGACAGAGTGGCAGGAAAGATTCTGCAGCATACATCTCCTCGTACCCCTTGCAAATCCATTTGCGTTTCAAAGTACTTGAGATGGGAAAGGGGATCTTCTCTCCCCGTGTACATTTTCCACGTCGGCATCTTAAACTTGTGGGGCAGTGGGAGGAGATTGATCTCTGGCAAGAAAGGAGTTCCGCGTGCTCGGTCTAGCTCAAGATCATTATTTCTTTGTCCAACCATGTCGTGAAACATATTTTTTAGTTCGTCTAGCTGAGCCTATACGGTTGGGCTGACCTGCTCGGCATTCTGGTCAATTTAGATTATTTCAGCATCTTTATGAGCGTGGATTTGAGTACGGGCTTCGGGCTGCACGATTATCGTAAAATTCTGATCGTCTGCTGCCCTCCTTCTGTTTAGATCATTCCTTAGGTCATGGGTTGTCCCTAACCTTTCGAACACAGAAGCGCTTGGCTGTGTTAGCGGTTGATTCGCTTGGTTGATGGGTGGAACGACACCATTGATCTGGTTGGAACCATCAGGTATGACTCCTCCTGATGAATTACCAGACAGGGTCTGCTCACCTACCGCTGGGCCCACGAGTGGAACTCGTGACCGGGGATTGGGCGGCTGACCATTTATAGTCTTGGAAGTGTTCATCGTTGGATCCTCGTTCGTCTCTCCTAGGGGAATGACACTCGGCAATTACCGACCTACAGTTTGGTAGGCTCTTCGTATCAACACGGTAGCTTGCCGACTACGATCTTCGATCTCTGCATGGTGAGCCCTTAATGCCTCCATCTCTCTATCTCTCCATTCGGCGAACATACGCCCTTGTTCGTCGAATGGAAGATTTACTACGGCGCATAGTTCGTCTTGATCATGATGTAGGGTATTATTATGACCATTCATGAGTCCGAGTGCGTCATGGAGATTTTGTAATTCATTGGTATCTCCGATAGCCGTCTGGGCGTTGGTTCCAAGCGAAACAGTTGTGTTATGAATGCCTTGGTTGGGTGCGAAACTGTTATTCCCAGTCTCTTGCACACCAGGCTCAATTTCATCTACAGGAATTGCTTCACCATTCCCCACACTCGTCGGCTGTCCAGGATTAACAGCAGGCGAAACCCTCGTGTTCCCTGGGTTCTGCGATGTAGAATCCAGCATCTGTAAATTTGCAGGATCAGCCAGGCCTCTACGAGTTTGCACCATCGTATTGGCGATTGGATGTTGAATAAAGAGCAATTCGTGATCCTTCTCTCAATGAAAGCACCAAAATATTGACTTCACTTTTAGCCAACGACAACGAGTCTATTTTATAAGCGATAAACGATTTATAATAACAAATATATGATAAGCAATAAAAAGACACATGAATTTTATAGAGGTTCAGCCCCGAGCAGTTCGGTAATAGCCTAATCCTTGTTATTTGTATTGACTTAAGATCAAAGAGAAATATTCTTTTTCTTATAGCTCTTACAACAGTATCTCTAAATATATAATTCTTAGATAATATATTTAGGGTATAGTCTTAGCTCAACTGCTTTTTGACCGATCTTTTGCCCAGTGAATATGCATCACTATTTATAGGGTTCGTAAGCTTGGGGAGGAAGAGTTTCCCCTCTCGTTACAATGCGTATAAACAGAAAGATCGAAGGATCAATGTTGAATGCAAGGATCGTGGGATTGAGGCTGAATACACTGATAGCAGGATCGTGTGTATGTCATATCCACGTAAATTGATCCCTGAGTTATAGGGATTGTGCTGATGACTCATGATGCGAAAGTAGACTTCGCTAAGTGTTTGGCCATTCTGTGAGGATTACTGAATACTTTGCTCTGGGCATGCCAGTGAGGCATCCTGCTCGGACTATGCTTCCCGAGCAGGTGTTCCAAGTAGACTTCACGTGTCACCATTCATGTGATGCCATGTCAGAGTGCAAAAATTGAGATAACAAAACTCATCTATTTTAGAAGAAGGAACAAATAAGGTGGTTGAATGACCTTAAAGTGTTTTTAGTGCAGGTAAGTGATGAAATCAGTATATTCTGTTCTCTTGCTCTCTTCTTTCATTTATTCAGTTAAACTTTTAGTTGGAGATTACCTATTGCTTGTAATGCTTATGTCCTTTCTTCCTTCTGTCTAATGTTGGTGACTTACTTGCCTAAATAAATTAATCTTATTTTTTGTTAATTCTGAAGTTGAATTTTGTACCATGTTTTTACTTACTGTTTTGGGCATTTTTGTGCAGCTAGCTATTCCTTCACTTTTGATGTGGAAGCATCTAAAATGATAATTTAGTTGTAATATAAATTTTGTTCTAAAGATTTTATATACACAATCAGTTAAGTTGGAATTTAAATTTTGTTCTAAAGATTTTATTTACACAATACTGATCTGTTTTCTCCATCAGTATAGAAAATGAATATATTATTTAATGTGAAGCTGATGTGATACATATCTCTTATTTGTTAGAGTAGGGTGGAGCGTATACTTGATCCCTTGCCTTAGTTTCTATTTTGTCATTTAAATTTCTTATCTACTGTTTTATTTACTCCATCAGTATCTTAGAATATTTCTTTTGAGTAGCAACTTTGAAAGTACACATATATAATATATTATATATTGATGAGCACCTTAGGCTTACCCATTTTATTCTATGTTTGAGAATAATATGCTAAATTATGTACTCCTAAAAACATATGGGTAAGATGGCCACAAAGTCAATGAGGAGCTTGTGGGTTGTGATTGTCTCAAGCTGCTCTTCAAATTGGGACTTTCGAAAAATAAAATGAGAAGACTTGTCTTCTTAGAGAGGGAAGAGCAAGTTGAAAGACTAGTTGATTGTGGGAGTTACACTTTCATTTAGTATACTCTTTTTGTTGCGGGACAAATATCTATAGTGAACGTGTTTCTTATTGTTTATAATCATTTCTTACACCTTTTGCTCTCACGAAAATTGCAGATTCAAAAGGAAAAGATTTGGGAACTTGTTTAACCTCATCTGAAGCTTCAATGTGTTAAGACTTCAAGACTGAACAATATTGATAAATTGGTATAATGAGATTTATAATACATTTACAAGGCCAATTTAGTTTGTGCTTGAGATTATGTTTGATAGAAATATTTTGTATTTCATATTATGAATATTTTTTTCTTTTTTGCTAGATATTTTCAATCACAAAATAGATTTTATGAAATAAAATTAACTAATCTTTCTAATTAATTTTGTTATGAAGAGAAAAAAATATTATGGAAATTGAAATTTTTTTAATTATATTTTAGGTTTGGGAGAATGATAAATAATAAAAAAAAATGTATTATTATTAAATATTTTATAATATTAATATAAGTGTAAAAATGTATTATGAAAATTAAAATAATAATTATATTTTAAGTAGTGACCAAGTAATACACAAAATGTATTATTATATTATATTCAATAATACTTTTATTATAAGTCAAAAAAAAAAATATATTATGGAAACTAATAAAGATAATGCTTGTTTAAATATATTAAAGTATTAAAATAATACTACACAATTATTATAAAAATATTTTTAATAGTATTTTAGTATAAATCATAGAATATATTATAAAAAGTATCGTTACTTTTAATAATGGGGTTTTCTTTAATGCTTCAAAAAATATTATAGTAAGATTTTTATTTGTTATAGTGGTTATTCAATCACGGAGGTGAAATAAAGGGCTTATATAATTTTGATTTGGTTTAAATTATCTTTCTTGGGGACTCATTGGTAGGCATTTGATGTTGACTTGAATTTTACGTGTCCCTTACGGGAAATGCGGATAACACATGACACAACACATATTTTTTATGACACAATACGATATGACTTATATTTTTTGAGAAACTTATAAAAATATTAGAATTTAGATTAACTTTTACAAAAATACTGTCACACGGAAATATTTTCAAAAATACTGTGTTTTTATGAAACAGCAGTAAAACACAAAACAAAACAACTCAAAACAGCAGTAGAACAACTAAAGAAACACCAGTAGAATAACAGTAAAAACTTAACACAATATACTGCAGCATGAAACTTATAAAAAAAATACAGTAAAAAAGTAAAAAAAATACCGCTTGGCAGTATTTTTGTAAAAAAATGGCAAAAGATAGCATACCATGGAAATTTCTCTATTTTTTTATGGTCCAGTACAATACGATCCGTATTTTAAAAAGGAATAATTACATAAGCCACTATTTTTTTTATAAAATATTTACATTTTTACGTTCAAAGAATGTTTTTTTACATTTATACGGTTTTCCAAAATATAACACGAAAATAACATAAAATCAACAAGAAAACTACATAAAAGTAACTTGAAAATAACAACAAAAAATAACCGACAGATAACAAAAAATCACAACAAATTAACAAGATTACAACATTAAAAAAAAACTGTATTTTTAGTAAATAAAATTAAAAAAAATCGTAAAAATATTTAAAATTCTGTGAAACGGTATTTTGTAGTTTTTTGTTATTTTTATATTTTTGTGAAACAATCCCTCTTAAAAAGCCTAAAAAATATGAATCAACCTAGTACCACCCTCATGTATTTACACCCGTCTTTTTATACGTAAAAAAAGGTATGTCCATCCTAAAACTTAATTATAAAGATCTCATGACATATATAAATATGAATGATCGTACGTTACACCCTAAACAAAGCTTGTCTTGTCAAAATATATGTATGCTTTATATATATAAAAGAGGAAAGCTCTCCATATCCCACCCTTGAAGATATGTGTATAAAAATATAATATAATATATATATACATACATACTTTAATGAATGGTAACTATATCCTATACTTAAAGTTCATAATGTTATTAGGTCACGCCAAATGCGTACTAAATTTTTTCGCTTAAGAAATACGTACTAAATTATAAAATGGTTTTATATTATATTCTACATGTTAATTAAAAAAACAAAAAGCAACACATCTCTTGTCAGTTGTCACGTGTATTATCCAAATTTAAAAAATAAAAAAACCAAGTTATTTTTACTATCTTCATTTGTTAGTGTATATATTTATTCTATATAAAATATGGTTATATAACAGAATTTTTGGTTTATGAAAAATTATTGGGTGACTTTTTTTAAATAAAAAAATAGCAAATTACTAGATGTTGGCACGTAAAGGATCAGCAGTTAGTTAAACCTAAATTTAATTAGTACACCTAAAGTGTTGCAATTAATAATAAATTTGTTCATATTGTTTATTTTTTTTATTAAAAATTATTTTCAAATTTTGATATTTAGAATTAATCGAATTTTAAATATTATTTTAACCACATAAGCATTTTAATTAATTCTGAAGACAAATTTAGGACAAATAATAATATTTTTTTAATTACTATTAGAAAGTATAATAATAATTTTTATTTTTATTTAAATTAATATTATACTTTTTAAATTTCAATGATTACTACATTGAATATTATTAATTTTTTAAATTATGATATTAAAAAAATTAAAAACTAAAATAAAATTAACATACCTGACTTGCCACGTACTATCTAGTCTATATATATATAAATTTGTATGTATTACTATACTATATATATATATAGATATAATTAATTATGTGGTCATATCAATGGCGTCGGTTGATGAAAGTTCCCAAAAAAAAATGAGGATGGAACACACCTTATGCAACAGTAAAAGTACACTAATGTAAATTAAGGGGACGTTATTATAAATAATTTATATTTTATATGGGCCCCACGAAATAATAAAATTAAGAAAGTTTTTGTACATTTCGCTTTAAATGTATTTAAAAAAAAAAAGGAAATTTGAATATATATACTTAATAATACTTAAAATTGGACCCCTAATCTCATACTATACAATATTTGTAAAGTGGGATATATTTTCATAAAACCCAATTTTACCCCCCTCATTTCAAAAGTCACTCTCTCTCTCTCTCTCTCTTCGTCCCTTATTCTCTCAACCCACTCGCACAACCGAAGCTCCCCCAAACCAAATCGCACCACCCACTCAAACGATGAATCCACCACCGCATGGAGGGAAGTCGCCACCCCACGGAGGAAACCCGCCACCCCACGGACCGAACCCAACACGCCACGGTCCGAACCCAGACCACGCGAGCAAGGTAATTCCCCTTTCATTTTTTATTTTTTATGTTATTAATTATGTTTAAAATGTTGTTTGTGTATAGATTTAGGGTGTGATTTGATTAGATCTAGGGTTAGAATAGATCTGTGATGAATTTTGGGAAGGATTCGAAATTTTTCAGTTGGCCCGATGCAAGCCCGATGCATCGGGATGGTTAGGTCATTTAGGCGCAGAAGATGAAGGCCCGACAGGGGCCCGATGCCTAGGCCCGATAGGGGCCGATGGTTGCTTGGTTTTGTGAAAAGTCGGACCAAGCCCGATAGGGGCCCGATGCCTGGGCCTGATGGTTATTGTTATTTTGAAAAGGTTGGCCAAGCCCGATGGGCCCGATAGGGGCCCGATGCCCAGCCCGATGCTTGTTTTTATTTTGAAAGGTTGGAGCAAGGCCGATGGGCCTGATAGGGGCCCGATGCCCAGCCCGATGCCCCCTACTTCAAGTTTTTTCATACTTCTCCTTTGATTGGCCCGATGGGCCCGATGTAGGGCCCGATGGTGCCCGATGCTTACTTGATTTTAAAATTTTTTGTGTTTACATTTTGGAGTTGTCCGATGAGCCCGATAGGGTCCGATAGGTCCCGATGCATGGGCCGATGCCCCCACCCACTTAATTTTGTTTTTAATTTTTTTTCTGTTTATATTTTTGCAACATGTATTTATAAATTTTGTGTCATAATTTTTTTATATATTTTTTTAACATGTATTTGTTTTTTTTTTTCTCTGCAGTCTTCCAAAGTTCCTCGACTTTTACTTCCAGTGTCTGAACATTACACTGGTCGTGTTACTTGGCGAGGGGGTAGTTGGTATTACCCCAAAGTAAAAGCCAAATTTGTGGAAATGGAGTTGTTGGAAAGGGTGAAGGAGGGATCCCCTTTCAACAATTTTTTTTTGAGAGAGAGCCATTAGCGTTTTCGGGTGCTCTTATCCATCAGCTCTTCATGCATAAGATAAAATCAAATAAAGATGATGAGGTGCATTTTTATATTGCAAAGAAGAGATGCCAATTCGGCCGAACTGAGTTTGCCTTAGTGACTGGGCTTAATTTGTTACGTGGACCGACTGAGGCTGAGGTTGAGGAGAGGGCGACGTCAGACCGTTTGATAGTAGAATATTTTAATGGGGATCCATATATCAGCATTGGTCGTCTGCACAACGTCTTTGAGAGTTGCACTGAGAAGGATGATTGTTACAAGTTGGGTTTGGTGCTGTTCGTGATGGGTGTTCTGACTGGGAAAGAAGAGAAGACTCTGGTTCCCCCATTTATCATTAGAATGGTTGAGGACCTCCCTTTTTTCTACAATTACCCGTGGGGGAAATTTCTTTCAACTTGTTGAAAGATACTTGGAGTAAGGACTTCGTACAAAAGAAAAAGCATATGGATAAGAAGATTGAGAAGGGAACGACTCAGAAGGAGTCAAAGTATTCGGCCTATGGATATGTTGTAGCATTGCAGTATTGGGCTTATGAGTCCATCCTCGAGCTTGCTGAGAAATTTGCAATCAGAAGATCGCATCGCTTTCCCCGAATGGTGAACTGGGAGAGTAAGGATGCCCCACTCGGGAAAGAGGAAGTCATCAGATTATTTGCAAAAAAAAGTGAGTTTGTTAATTCATTGTATTTGCTTACGTTTATTTATTTATTTTATTTTAATTTAAGTTTAATAATCAATTTGTTATAATTTGCAGTTGACAGTGTACTCCGTTTTATGTCCGCGAAGTAATGAGGCCAAGTTTTTGAGCCACGTCACTGGAGGTGAGGCGCCTCTATTTGTGGATATGGAGGAATCGGTTATTGGCAATGATGGACAGCCTACTCAGGATAGTTTGCGCAACCAAGCTTCAAAGCTTGCACACACGCTAGAACAGCGAGCGGAGGAAGCTGGAATCTTCAGAGATGATACACCACCACATTCTCCACCATCAGGGGCTCGTTCTGTTCCACCGTCTGCCTCAATGCCCGATTCTGCATCTATGCCGCAGTCAGCATCTATGCCGCAGTCAACATCTATTCCCAGCACCTCACAACCTCAGGTACCAATATCTTCTGCCATATTGGCAAGATTGGAGCGTGTTGAGAAGGAACAGCTTGCTTAGAAGCAAGGCCAGACTGATATTCTGAAAGGGCAGAATGAGATAATGGGTTACTTGAAGACCCTATTGGCTCTTATGGGAGATCAGAGAAGGCCCAGCGCAGAGGCAGAGCCACAGCCAGACGCCGTGTCTCCAAGAGATGAGTTCATTCTTCGGAATGATTACAGACCTAATGATGTGGAAGATGTACTCTAGACACCTCAGAACATGTCGATCACGTCCATTGGAGATACCCAAGATTCAGAGGTACAGGTTTTAGAGACCGTTCCAACACGGTGGAGAAGAGACCGAAGAAAAGGCCAAGGTGGTTTGACGAGTACACCAAAATGAAGAAGAAGATGAAGCCATCAATAGCCAATGTGAATGTTGACCCACTTCGGCCCGTTGATGAGAAGCTACTACATAGTTTTCGAAATTGGTTAGTGGGAACCATCGGAAACAAGTATCCGAGGGACGTCTTCACCGGTCTATGTGGCGTGGCTTGGTTCTCGAAGCTAAATACGGACAAACAATGGCTTTTTGGTGATGTAAGTTTATTAACTAAGTATTATATGTTGTTATTTACTGCTATTTACCGTTGTTATTTGTTTTTTTTAAATGTTGTAATGTGGTTGTGCTGACTTATTTGTATGTGCTGTGCAGCATTTGGATGATGCTTTCCATATGATGAGGAGGAGGCAACACTTCTTCCCAGAGTTGTACCCACGTAAGTGTCCTGTCATGCCATCTTGGTTTTCCTCATCGTTGAGGGGTCGGTGGGATGCTTGGAAGAGCAATACTGACCATGATCACTTTGTTTGGGATGAGTCCATCTTGGAACTCCTTCGTGGGGATCCAAACCAATTCTTTCCTTCTTGGAAGGGTATGGAGTGTTGGGTTTTATGCCCTAAATAAAACTCATTTCAATATAATCAGATTTACTTATTAATATAGATCAGAAATAACATTTAATGTTGCATGGTTCACATGATTTATTTCATGATTATATGTACATAATGTATGAATTCATCTGAAACCCTTTTCACATACTTGATCCTGTTTATTGTGCTGTCAACACATTAGAAAGCAAACATGACTATGTGAATAAAGTTTCCTAGATTTATCAAACAAAGGTTTTTAATGATATGATAATCTACAACAAGAGTTTACTTGCATTTGGAGAAATGCTATGTTCTTTCCAGAGCATTGGTTAAAGTAAAGCTCAGGTTGGATGCATGGAGTATGCATCGGAAGGGACTGATATTGAACTTTAACTTAGATTTATTAAACTTACCGTAATATATATTCAAGTCAATATCGCCTAGTTCATCCTAGATCAAATGATCTTAATCCTGTTATGATTAGGCTCAATCTCAAGAGGCTATTCGTGTTCTTTGATTTGTTAGTTAAGCCTACTTTTGGGTCAGGGTGATACATACATTTTGGGAACACGGTAGTGCAATTGAGTGGGAGCGCTAACATAAACATGGAATCTATAGCTTTTATCTGGCAAATAGTAAGTAAAGGATGATCTCCTTCGAGCTTCACCAAACGAAAATAAATGGTGGAGATCTCATTTAACATAAGCTGAAATATCATTTATACGGGGTTAAGTGTTTTAAGGATTAAATACATTGTAGGGTGTAACGGTAATCTAATCCCTTTACAGTGTAGATCATTCATATAGAGGATCATTGATCAAATTAGGATTATAACAATGGATAACTAATGATGTGTCTATATGGTAGAACATATAGAGCATTCTATATACTGAGAGTGCAATTCTAAGTTCTATGCATGGATTCAACGAAGAATTAATAAGTCAGTGAATTTAGGTTATAAATTCTTGATCTACTTATTGGAAGCTCGGTTATATAGACCCATGTTCCCCCCACTAGTTGAGATAATATTGCTTGTAAGACTCATATAATTGGTTTTGATTAATCCATTATAATTCTCAATTTAGACTATGTCTATTTGTGAATTTTTCACTAAGTAAGGGCGAAATTGTAAAGAAAGAGTTTTAGGGGCATATTTGTTAATTATGATACTTTGTATGGTTCAATCAATAAATATGATAAATGACAATATTATTTAATAATTATTTATAGTTATTAAATAGTTAGAATTGGCATTTAAATGGTTGAATTAGAAAATTGGCGTTTCTGAGAAAATCAGATGCAGAAAAGATAAAATTGCAAAATTGCAAAAACTGAGGCCCAAATCCACATTGCATGGCTGGCCACTTTTGTAGGGTTTTACCTCTGATATTTTCATTATTTTAATGCCAAATAATTCAAACCTAACCCTAGTGGAATGCTATAAATAGATAGTGAAGGCTTCAGGAAATTTAACACTAAATTTTCTACTTTTTCCTTCAAAGAAAAACCTGGGCCTTCTCTCTCTATACCTAGCCGCCACCTTCTTCTCTTTCTTCCCTCTTCAATTTTGAAATTTCTTAGTGTTAGAGTAGTGCCCACACACAGCAAGTGATACCTCAATCACAGTGAGGAAGATCGTGAAGAAAGACTTTCAGCAAGAAGGAGTTTCAGCACCAAAGATTCAGAGAAAGAGATCCAGGTTCAGATATTGATAATGCTCTTCTACAGAAAGGAATCAAGGGCTAGATATCTGAACGGAAGGAGTCATTATATTCCGCTGCACCCAATGTAAGGTTTCCTAAACTTTATATGTGTTTATTTCATCATTTTAGAAAGTTCATATTTAGGGTATTAATCAACATACTTGTGAGTAGATCTAAGATCCTGGTAAAATAATTTCCAACATGGAGTGCATATACATGGCCATGTTCTTGGACAAACCGAAACATTGGATCGCTATGAAGGTGAATCTTGAGTTGTGGAAGCTATTCGTCTTTGATTCGAGTCTTGGATCTCTAACGAAAGACGAACTGAATTCGCTGATGGATGTGTGGTGCCCTTTACTAGCCAAATTGGTGGACCAGTGTGGTGTATGTGACACTCATTACATGGTGATGGTCCCTCAAATGACAGCCTCCGAAATCTAGGTAAGAAAATTCGACTGAGATATAATGGACAATAAAGTTGTACCTCAGACAAAATCGAGGTAATTTAAATGCATTTTTTTTATAGTATGTTTATTAATTAACATAAAAATTTTATAATATTCTCTATGGTTTATTAAATTTTGCGTTTACCTACTATCGCAGCGGCGATTGTGGAATGTACGTCATAGAGCATATTGAGCATAAGTTATTGGATCTACCATTCGATGGAGTACATGATCAGCATATGTCGCTCTTTCGCCAGAGATGGGCAGTAGATTTATTCTACCAGAACTTGGCATGAACTTTGGATGTTTAATTTTTTATATTTGTTGAACAATGTTTACTTTTACACTTTTCAATTTGAACAAACTACTTTTCACTAAAATTATTTTATTTTATCAGTAGAACTTATTTTTGGCTCAAATGTTTAACAAAGTTTAGAAATAATTTTCTAAGAAATACATAACAGTACAACACATGTTCATGCCACAAATTAAAAATATTTTACACCATAAATATAAATAACATAATATTCCAACGCATCACAATACAAATAAACTAAAAATTTATGTTCAACCTCGGTAGGTGCAAGTGCTTCTGTTGTGCCCCTTGGCACCGCACTTGCTACAGTTTCGTGATTCGATAATCCTTTCACCATTACAAGCAGTTCGGTTGTTCTTAATTCTTCCAACCTTTTGCTTCTTGGGTCGCCCTACTGGTTGCTTCTCAACAGGCACTCCAACTGTCATGTTCTTTATGTCATCAGGCAATTCCCAATCATCCTCGTCACCAACTGGCATAATTGTTCCTTCGTATGTCCTCCTCCAATATTCTGTTGTGTAATATGGCGAGCATAGTGTGTACACGCTAATACTTTGCTCCTGAGATGCAGCACATGCATGAGGACAAGGAA
The DNA here is from genome assembly GCF_029168945.1 of Cannabis sativa. Lineage (NCBI taxonomy): Eukaryota > Viridiplantae > Streptophyta > Magnoliopsida > Rosales > Cannabaceae > Cannabis > Cannabis sativa. Next base: position 43,494,239 of record NC_083602.1, on the reverse strand, counting down.
ACTTCATGCACTGGAACAAGCCGCAAGTGCAACTCTGTTCCTGCAAGTCCACTATGCCACCGGTGAGAACTGTTCCTCCAGGGTGAACCTGCAACGTGTAAGGTCTGCATGAGTCAACGTTCAAAAACTGACCTTTTTCAAAATGCAATGCCAAGTCCTCCATTTCTGGTGCTAGGGGTTTCGTCCACTTGTCAGCTTTTTCTTTTCGTGAAGCAAACCACTTTTGGACTTTGGACCTCGAGAATGCCACAACAGCAATGATCGGGAAGCCTCTTGCATCCTTAGTTGTGTTGTTGAAGCTCTCAGTCCAGTTGCTCATCATTACATTGTAACGTACCCCTGGAAAGTACGACCAGACCCACTTTTCAAATCCAATTTCCTCAAGATATTGTGCAACCGCAGCATTCATTGCCCGAATGCTCTCAAATTCTCTATGAAACTCTGATCTTGAGTACGTGTAGGCACACGTGTAAATGTGATTTGTGACGACGTCAGTCTTGAACTTGTGGTTGACGTTCATAATAATGTGGTGGTAGCATGCACCGTGGTGTGCATCAGGGAACACGATATCCAAAGCACGAACAATGCTTTGATGCCTATCCGAAACAAAGGCTAAGTTCTCAACATCACCAATCGTTTCTTTCAATTTTCTCATAAAATAGGTCCACGAATTGTGGTTTTCACTGTCAACTATAGAAAAAGCTATCGGAAAGATATGACTCCCTGCATCCAAAGGTACTGCACACAACATTTACCCACCATATCTAGTCTTCAAGAAAGACCCATCAACGCATACTGCAGGTCGACAAAACCTAAACCCCCGAATACAAGGACCCAGAGAGAAGAAACAATACTTGAAGCGACCATCTTCTACCACAAAATCCGTGATGGTACCTGGATTTTTCAACTGTAGCATGTGCAAGTAACTAGGTAATTTTGATTACGAATCTTCAGGTGTACCCCGAGCTAGGTGTAGTGCCTTCTCTCTGCACCTCCATGCCTTTTCATAACTCATTTGGATCCCGTAATCCTTGTGCATACTTTTTCTTATATCAAAGGCCAAGTGATCCGAGCCATCAGTTGCGAACTAATCCTTAATTACATGGGCAACTATCAAAGGTGATGCTTGACGGTTATCTTTTCCTCGAAGATCAAGGGAACATGTATGTACATTATGAAATGTACTCACCTCAAACATGTTAGAAAGTACGTTCTTCGTCGCTCTTAATCTCCACCCACAATCTGTATCCTTACATGTGACGTACCAAATATCAGTACCAGACTTCCTAACGTAGTAGTCAAACCCTTTCTTGATTGCATACAGGCCAACAACCATCTTTAAATGCTCTTTGTCTCTAAAAAACTTTCCCACATGTAACTCCCCCTGGTGTGCCACCCGTAGATGTATAATTACTATGATCCTCGATGTCTTCTCTTGTATACATTTTCTCCTTGAATTTACCGTAACTTGTCGAAGAAGAAAATGGATCGCTCCATCCAGTCACATTGGTCCCTCGAGCATCAGTAGGACCACTAATATCAGTGGTCTCTCTACCATTATTAGGACCTGTACTGTCAGTAGTGTCTCTTCCATGACTGGTTTCGCCTGGACGACTACTACTAGTACCAGGTGTTTGGCAATTTTCTCTACGGGGCATTCTTTTCCGTGTCGGTGGCCTCGGTGGTATTTGGTACGATAGTGGAGTCAAGTTCAAAGGTACAGCAGCAGGGGCCTCTGTACCTTCGTCGTCTCTTACGCCATCATTGCCCTCAACATAACATTCAGGGTCTGGACCATCAAAAAAACCATCAATGAAGGGCATTTGTGCTACAATATCAGCACTCGGCATCATGGTCGGTAATTCAGGTAATACATCCGCAACAAACACCTCTGGATTTATTTCTGGAACAAAACTCCCAACCTCGCTACGATTATCCTTAACAGAACTTGGTGCGGGACTAGGATCGACGCAAACATTCTTCTTTAGCAAAGTCACAAACAAAGGAATAAATTCATCTGGCTTCTTCGCAAGTGTAGATAAAAAGTACCTTGCACGCTTATCATTTCGAATAACTTCAGGGCGATACTCATAGCCTTTCCTGTACTTGTAATTTACTTCCAATTTCAAGTCATACTTCGCTTTTTCAACATCCAGTTCTTCGTACAAGACATCAACCAAACCTGAGTAACTTAGGTTCGGATCAATGTCAATTGTCAAATTTTCACCCCGTTTATAAACACAATCTCTACCATCAAGCTCCCAAACACCATTATACGTAACACACGCATTAACAGTTGAACCTGTCACATACATTTAAAAAAACACAATTATAATTTACAACAAAAATCTCACCGATAAAAACTAAAAAACAATTTTTTTTGGCCCTATCGGACCCAAATCAGATCCGTCGAACCCCATTGGACTAGGCAAAAAAAAACTTAAAAACTGACATTTTAGGGGTACAATCGGACCCCATCGGGCTCCTCCCAAATAAATAAGGAAATGGGTGGCCATCGAACCCCTATCGGGGGTCCATCGGACCCCATCGGACCGGCTCAAAAAAAGAGAAAAAAAATATGTTCTACAATGCCCATCAGACCCTGTCGGGGGTCCATCGGACCCCATCGGACCCGGCTCAAAAAAAAGACAAAAAAATATGTTTTACAAGCCCATCGGACCATATCGGGATGCCATCGGACCCCATCCGACCCGGCTAAAAAAAGTAGACGAAAAACATTTTATGGCGACCATCGGACCCCTATTTGGGCCCATCGGACCCCATCGGGATTTCACCCTTGTTAGCCCATTTTTCACTATCCATCGGGCCACCATCGGGCGAACATCGGACCCCATCGGGCCATACGAAAAAAATTGCAGAAACTAGGAAAATTCCAGTTTTCACACGCAGCAAACAATTTAACAGAAAAAACAGTAAAATAACAGCAACATTCCACAGATCAAGCATCAAAACAACATTCTAAACTAAGTATAATAACAACAAACAAGATTACACAAACAAAAAAAAAATTACCCATGAGTTAGTGTATGCTCGGCCAAAATGACAGAAATTAAGTGGTAAGCTTGTAGTCTAGTAGCTGCTAGTGTAGTGAGGTGAAAAGAACGAGAGTAGAGAAAGTAAAAATTTGAGCTTCCCTCCCTTTGTGTGGTGTAGCTACAGGCAGCAGAGAGAAAGAAAGAGAGAAGGAAAGAGAGAAGAAGTGAGAGGGAGGGGGTGAAGTAATTAAAGGGGTATTTTGGACATAATATAAAAGTTGTCATATATAGGCAATTTTATAGTATTTATGTTTAGAAAAATAATTTTAAGGTTAATTAAGTATAGATTGTCAAATTTCCCCAAAAAAAAAAAAATACACTTTGTTATAAAAAAAAAAATCATCAATCAATATATATATATATATATAAAGGAATGCACAATAAGAGTTTAGGTGGCTTTTTACTTTTTCTTCTTCCTATTTTTCTTATTTTGTGACACATTCTCTTATTTTCTTTGAAAAATAAACTACACTACAAGCTAAAAAGTCCTACATTGTTTAGAGACATTTTAGTTGTTATCCATGTAAGTTATAAATAATACTTTTATTCATTTGTTTTCTTTTGTCTTAGAAATATTATCTTCTTGGGTGATTGATTAATATTTTACCCAATAAGTTATATATATATTTCTATAAGCAGTTATTTATTTTTTAATAATTAATCTTTTTACTAATTTTTAATTTTATATATTATGAAATTACTTTAGTTTAAAAATTTATTTTAATATTCTAGATTTTTATATTGTTATTTGTTCGAGTTAAAAATATTTTTTTACAACTACATATATTCTCTTAAATTTTAATTTGTTCAAAAGTTAAAAAAGTGACACACTTATATGACTATATACACAATTATTATTTTATCATTTTTGAAATTTTGTAATTTTGTAAGTTTAATTTAAATTATTTAAATAGTTAAAATTATTAGAGATAAAAATTGACATTTTTTTACTTAAGAAATAATTTTTGTAGTATACATTATAAATTAAAAATAAAAATATGAACTTTAAAATTGTTTAAAAGTGATGATGTGGCATCTCATATTTTTTTATAGTGTTTTCACTATTTTGTGAGAGCTTCAAGCTTTGTCTAATGAAAAAAAAAAAATCTACTAACTTTGTAAAAAAATCCTACATTGTTTAGAAAGTATTGTAGTTTTCTATATCCAATCTATAAATAAGTTTTTCTTTTTCGCTTTCATTAGTCTAATCATAATTATTTGCTATAGTATAAAAAATATTATAGCAAATAAATATTTTTTTAGTATGTTATTTTTTTTTTTTTTGACTAATTAATAAAATTAGTCTTATCCAATTAGCTTTATATTTTTAGTTTCGTTTTAATATTATATAATTTATTATTTATATATTTTTTATTCATATTATATACTCTTTGGTAATTTTATTTTAGTGTCACATAATTTAAAAGTAAATATTTAATTCAAATGGTGTCTTTAGTTTTTAAACAATTTTTTTTTTTTAGAAAAAAAAAATCAAACGAAAAATATAACACAATAAATATAATTTTGCGAATAATTCAATGTTTATGTCAAATACTAAAAAATCAATCAATCATCAATAGCTATATATTAATATAAAGGAAAGCACACAATGATATAGGTGGCTTTCAATAATTTTTTTTTCATATTTTTTTTAATTTTTTGAGAGTACCAAGTTAATGTACTAAGAAACTATGATTATTCAACTAAGTTTACTTTTTGTAATAATCCCACATTGTTTAGAAAGTATAGTGGGACATTACATATACACTATAAATAAATTTTTTCTCATAGCATTTTAATTTGTCCCAAAATATGTATTTCTTCCATGACTAATTGATTAAATTAGTCTTATTCAATTAATCAATTATAATTTTTATTTTAATTTGTCCCAAAATATGTATTTTTCTCATTAACTAATTGATTAAATTAGGTGGCGTTTGGTAACACTTTTTTAATCAGTTTTTTGTTTTTAAAAGTAGAAAAGTGAAAATATTTTTCAAAAACATGTTCTATGAAACTGTTTTTACTTTTCAATTTTATAATTAGAAATCAAAATTTTAAAAACAACAAAAATCACTTTCAATATTTTTTTAAACAGTTTTTTTTCTTAATTAATCTTTTGGATTACGACCAAACCCGGACCCAAATCCCCTCCCCACGGCCCTGGCGCTGAACTCGGCTTTTGACTTTAACCCGAATCTGACCCCGGACATAGACTCGACTTTAATAAAATCAAAAATAAAAATAAAAATGAACTTTACAGAACACACTTTTATTTTCTGTTTTTAAAATTGAAAAACAAAAGTAGTTACAGAACGCATTTTTATTTTTCAAAAATAAATTTTTTAAAAACAAAAATTTTACTTTAATTTTGTGATTAAAAAATTAAAAAACAAAAGTGTTACCAAACGGCACCTTAGTTTATTCATTTAATTAGTTATAATTTTTTTTGAAAAAATTATCTATTCGATATTCTATTACAATAATATACATTTTATATTTTATACAAAAATAAAATATATTTTTCATCTTATTTTTTAATTTTGTGAGAATTTCATATTATTTTTCACATGATTTCTATATATTAATATAAAGGAAAGCACACAAGAGTGTAGGTGACTTTCTATAATTTTTTCTTCATATTTTTCTAATTTTTTTTATAGTACCGTGTTAATGTACTAAGAAAACATGATTATTCATTTACTTTTTGTAATAATCCCACATTATTTAGAAAGTATAGTTGGACATTACATATACACTATAAATAAATCTTTTCTCATGCCATTTTAATTTATCCCAAAATATGTATTTGAACTTGAAACACTTCTTCTTTTCCAGTGTAAGTGTAGTATCACTAACCTATGTCTATGACCATTGTTAAATGATTATTAGTGAAAACAATTACAATTAAGATAGATTAGAAATCAGGGAACAATTGTTAATGAGGGTTACGAAAAAAAAAATTTAAGATTAGAGTAAAAATATTTGATTACAATCAGATTCAGTGTATCGTTATATTTTATTTTGTAAATATTGAGAACTATGGCTTCTTCGTAACTTTTTTTTTCTCTGTGATTAAAATCTCGGATTAAAAAATACATAATTATTATACTTCTAAATTATAAATAAAGTATTCTTACATTTATTTTGATTTGTCTAAATATACATGGCTGATTTATCATTTGATATTGCCTAATTAATTATAACTTTTTTTTATTATTATTTTGAATTTTCAAATTAACTCTATATATTTATCTAATGTATTTATATACTTATTTAATTAAAAAAATACTAATTTCTAAATACAAAAAAAATAATCATAAATTAAATTTGATTTTTCAATGATTATAATGATTGTACGAGACACGATATAATTATAACAATCACACGATTGCACAACCAACTTCATACGATATTTATCATTTTAATTATTACAAAAGAGTAAGACAAATAAATATTTTCATATAGAAGCAATTAGTCATATGAATCGTGACCTCCCTTTTCATCATTACAATTTATGGTATATATTTCACCTCTACATAATTTATTAAAATTAATTCTCTTATTAAGCATTTCACATGGATTAGTTTTATCATTAACATTTTTATATAAATTACTATTTTTTTTGTAAGTTTTTAAAAACAAATAATATTGTGACACCTCTTTTTAAAGTTGTCTTCTTATAAAACAAAATGTAAAAACTTTCATAAATAGTATAGTTATATTGTTTCTTTCTATTAAAGAAAAAAATAGGTCTAAATAGTTTTTTAAAAACAACTACATCATTAGTCACAAACCCAATTTATTAAATTGTTAAATAGTTTTCTTTTTCATTTTTTTTTATAATAACACATGCAATTTCTGTGTTATTTCTACTATTTTCAATATTTATCACAAAGTATCATCTTTATATATTTTAAAAATAATATGTTTCTAATTTCAATACTATTACTTACACATATAAAATACTTTATTTTAAATCATATCACTCAACAAGTATAATATATTTATATAATAAAAAATTGTAAAAGTTGAACAACACGGCGCGAAACGCGGCTTAGTTCCCTAGTATATATATAAAAGAAAGTTTAACTAAGGTTATGTAGGTGTTCTTAATGTGAAAATTCAAAAAAAAAAATGAATATAATATAAAAATGTTGTTCGAATAATTCTTTCATTTACGAAGCATTTACTTTTTTTATTAGTTAATTCAATTTAGTATTTTGATAATATAATTATAATTTATAGTTTACCGTAGTTAAATATTTTAATAATTTTTCAATATTTTAAATGTATATATTTTTTTGTTTGAAAAACTTTTAATTTATATAAATCAATTAAAAAGGTTATAAAATTTGACAACATCGCGCGAAGTGCTACTTAATTTTCTAGTAAATAAATAAAAGAAAATTAAATACTCTCAAATTCCATATTGATAAGAATGATTAATCACGAAATAGTTTATTTATACATATTAAGTTGCTATAGATGTATATAATGTGTATACTTTGCATATAGACTCTAATGTAATGTAATAAAGATAATACATTTAAAAAAATATAGACTCTAATGTAATGTAATAAAAAATGACAATATATTTTGAGAATGTATATTGTGAAGTAATGTAATAAAGAAAAATAACAAATTTTAAAAATATATATACTATTTCTCCTTGTGTGCTCCTCGGTGTTTATACTAAAAGTAATCCTAATAATATGGACATCAATATTTAACACGTGACAAGAAAGATGACATTTTAGAGTTTAGTAGTCTCGAGTCTTAGCAAGCCGACCTAGGAGAGGTCCCTAGTCTTACGCTCATGTTGACTTCGAGAACTCTGGGATGGAAGTTCAGACTTCGATAAATCGTTTCCAACTCACTATCCTTCAGTATTTTGTATGTTACACTACAAGAATAATAACTTACTGGTACGATATAACTTGGCACCACAATGGGTCGTGCCCAATTTTTTAATAATCTGTACACTTGTATAAAAACACATTTCCCAAGTTTTTTCTTAAATCTCTATCTTTACTTTTCTATCTTTATTATTATTAAAATAATAAAATTATTATATAATTATATATTATATATCAAACATATGCACGCGACTCCCACGCTCTCAAATTTCTTTCTTTACCTTTTATTATATTATTTATTTTGTTAACCTCAAAAAGTGATCAACCGACAACTGGTTCATGGAGATCTGATGCTTGCCACGTGTTTTCACAAATAAGGATGAAAAGCAATAGACAATAAGATTTATTATAGAGGTTTGGTCCCTTTATGATAGCGGGTAATGACCTACTTTCTTTTTAATTGTATTTATGGTAGGAATTATAAAGTATTTGTTACATTATTAAATAATAAATAATAAATATGTTAATTATCCCCCAAATATTGCTGAATAACTGATATTTCTCCCCTAATTTTGTAGGTTGTTGAAGCCCAAATTGCAGTTTGAATTGTTGTCTCGGATGAAGACTGCACACCAAGTGCCTACCAAATGCAAGTTGGGAGCCTTTCATTTGTGGGAGGTTGGCCGGCCTATGCTTGCCATCGGGCTTGCCAGCGTTTCATTTGTGGGGGGCTGGCCGGCCTATGCTGGCCATAGGGCTGGCCAGAGGGGTCCGACCAGACCCCTCAAGTGTTAGGATTTTATGCCCTAAATAAAACCCATTTTAATGTAATCTGATTTGTTATCAATAGAAGATTAGAAATCATTTATGTTTACATGTAGTTTTTGTTGGGTTTTATGCCCTAAATAAAACTCCATTTCAATGTAATCTTTTATCTTATAAATATCAATAAAGAAACAGAAGTATTTTCATCACTTATTTGCGTGTCATTTGGTTCATTTTATCATTTACTTGTTGATTTGATTTATAAATTCATCCAAACCGATATCATATTTATATTTTTGTTTATTGTGTACTCAGCACAGTGGAAAGTAATCAAGATTATGTGATTAAATATATATTCCTAGATTTATCAGTACACAGGGTTTAACTGATATGTGAATCTACAACATAGTTTACTTGCACCTTGGATAAGTGATATGTTCTTTCCAGAGCATTGGTTAAAGTAAAGCTTGGGTTGGGTGCATGAGTATGCATCGGAAGGGACCGATATTGAACTTTGAATCATATATAACTTACCATAATATCTATTCAATTCAATATCACCTAGTTGATCCTAGATCAAATGATCTTAATCCTGATATGGTTAGGTTCGATCTCAAGAGTATTGCTAGGCTATTTCTAGCCTATATTTTGGATCACTTTTATGTTCGCTTTTTGATGTTTTAGGACAGAATTACGCTTTTTTTTTTTTATGTATTTAGGTTTCTCGGAGTTATTGAGTGTTGGGTTTTATGCCCTAAATAAAACTCTTTTGAATATAATCAGATTTACTTATTAATATAGGTCAGAAATAACATTTAATGTTGCATGGTTCACATGATTTATTTCATGATTATATGTACATAATGTATAAATTCATCTGAAACTCTTTTCACATACTTGATCCTGTTTATTGTGCCGTCAACACATTGGAAAGTAAACATGACTATGTGAATAAAGTTTCCTAGATTTATCAGACATAGGGTTTTACTGATATGATAATCTACAACAGAGTTTACTTGCATTTGGAGAAGTGCTATGTTCTTTCCAGAGCATTGGTTAAAGTAAAGCTCAGGTTGGATGCATGGAGTATGCATCGGAAGGGACTGATATTGAACTTTGACTTAGATTTATTAAACTTACCGTAAAATCTATTCAAGTCAATATCGCCAAGTTGATCTTAGATCAAATGTTCTTACTCCTGTTATGATTAGGCTCAATCTTGAAAGGCTATTCGTGTTCTTCGATTTGTTAGTTAAGCCTACTTTTAGGTCAGGGTGATACGTACATTTTGGGAACACGGTAGTGCAATTGAGTGGGAGCGCTATCATAAACATGGAATCTATAGCTTCTATCTGGCGAATAGTAAGCAAAGGATGATCTCCTTCGAGCTTGACCAAACGAACATAAATGGTGGAGTACTCATTTCACATAAGCTGAAATATCATTTATACGGGGTCAAGTGTTTTAAGGAATAAATACATTGTAGGGTGTAACGGTAATTTAATCCCTTTACAGTGTAGATCATTCATATAGAGGATCAGTGATCAAATTAGGATTATAACAATGGATAACTAATGATGTGTCTATATGGTTGAACATATAGAGCATTCTATATAACTGAGAGTGCAATTCTAAGTTCTATGCGTGGATTCAACGGAGAATTAATAAGTTAGTGAATTTTAGTGCTAAATTCTTGATCTACTTATTGGAAGCTCGGTTATATAGACCCATGGTCCCCGCACTAGTTGAGATAAAATTACTTGTAAGACTCATGTAATTGGTTTTGATTAATCAATTATAATTCTCAAATTAGACTATGTCTATTTGTGAAATTTTCACTAAGGAATGGCGAAATTGTAAAGAAAGAGTTTTAGGGGCATATTTGTTAATTATGATACTTTGTATGGTTCAATTAATAAATATGATAAATGACAATATTATTTAATAATTATTTATAGTCATTAAATAGTTAGACTTGACATTTAAATGGTTGAATTAGAAAATTGGCATTTTTGAGAAAATCAGATGCAGAAAAGATAAAACTGCAAAATTACAAAAAGTGAGGCCAAAATCCATTATGTAGGGCCGGCCACTTTTGTAGGGTTTTTCCCTCTGATATTTTCATTATTTTAATGCCAAATAATTCAAACCTAACCCTAGTGGAATGCTATAAATAGATAGTGAAGGCCTCAGGAAATTTACACTAAATTTCTACACTTTTCTTCTGACACTTTCTGAATTAGAAAAACCTGAGCCTTCTCTCTCTATCTCTGGCCGAACCCACTCTCTCTCTTCCTCTTGAATTTCGAAATCCTTAGTGTATGAGTAGTGCCCACACACAGCAAGTGATACCTCAATCATAGTGAGGAAGATCGTGAAGAAAGACTTTCAGCAAGAAGGAGTTTCAGCATCAAAGATTCAGAGAAAGAGATCCAGGTTCAGATATTGATAATGCTCTGCTACAGAAAGGAATCAAGGGCTAGATATCTGAACGGAAGGAGTCATATTATTCCGCTGCACCCAATGTAAGGTTTCCTAAACTTTATATGTGTTTATTTCATCGTTTTAGAAAGTTCATATTTAGGGTGTTAATGAACATACTTGTGAGTAGATCTAAGATCCTGGTATAATAATTTCTAACAACTGGCCTCAAAGCCATGGTAATTGATTTACTTGCAAGAAATTTGGACTTTAAAACGATTGTTTGTTTGTTTTTGGATGGTATCATGTTGTATTGAGTGTTATTTGATGATTGATTGGTGTTTGTGAATTATCGTTAAAAATAATTGAATATCTATTTCAGAAATTATTTTTATTGGATAGTATGGAAAAAATTAAGCAAGTTACTTTTTTACAGAACTCAATTTCGATTTAATTTGAATTAGTTATGATTTTTTGAAGATTCGAAAAAATCGGAGTTGTGCTGAAATTTTCCTGCGATCGCGAGAACTGTCCGTACAGCTCACAATTTTTTCGTTTTTCTTCGATTTTTCATGCTTTTTCATGGACTTAACTTCCGATTTTTTGTGTAGTTCTATATTTATACAATTACTATTCCTAATTCAATTCTAATTATCATTATAAATTAATTTAATATTTTTTTTTAAAAATTTAATTCAAGATATTAGTGTAATTTGAATTTGAAAATAGTTAGTATCTATATTTTTGCTTAATTATCTATCTTATTTTTAAATTTAATTATATCTTATCTTATTTTTAAATTTAAGGTCAGATTTTAAATTTTTTAAATTAAATTTTTTTAAAATAATTTGACCTTATTTAAATATAAAATAAGATAACTATAATCATGTAATTTTAAATAGATATAAGATATTTTTTTAAAATTTTCGAAAATTATTTTTTATTTAATTAATTATTTCGAAATTAATAATTTAATTTAAAAATTAAATAAATCCTACATCCAACTATCCAGCTAACCTTGTTGCATGAGTATGTGTTTTAGCTTGTTTGTAAGTTTTCAAAACCTATTATTACTTGATTGCAAATAGCCATGGGATCTAATGATCTGATGGCTCCCTTGGTCAAGTTAATAATTTGTAACATGTATATTTATAATCTTCTTTCATCTGTGTATGACCTAGCAACATGATAGGACTCATCCAAAGTGTGCCTGTGTGAGTCTATGTGTTTAATTTCATTATAGATGCATATAGGTTGTTGTTGCTAAAATAAATTATCATAGTTCTTGATAGAATTTATTTAGGCCCATTTAGTTTTTGGGCCTATTCAATTAATAACAGTTGTTCATTTTAAGGTTAAATTCCTCTCTTTTGGGCCTTGTGTGAGAGTTGGGAGCCATAGTAGTGGGTACGACATACTGAACCCAGCACCCCCTCACATGAACCACCCCAATTGTGAAGGCCCATTTGCTTGATTTGAATAACTGTACTAGGTTAATTAAACTAGTTTAACCTAATAAAATTGATTAGCAACATAATCAATTTCATTTATTTTGAAATTAATTTAAGAAAATTATAGTTTAAAGAATTTTTTATTCTAAGCTAAACTATATGTATTTTCTTGTATTTAATTAAATATAGAATTATAACCATCTAGATTCTTTTTGGAGCTTAATTTAAATTTGTCATTAAATATTCCTATTTAAGTGGATGCTATTACCAAGTTGACAGCTCAGGTAGAGGCCCTAACAAAACTGATGTCTGTTCAAGTAAAACAAGCTCAAGTGGTCTGTGAGCTATGTGGAGGTCCTCATCCCTATGCAGAATATCAGGAAGATGTGAATAATTTGCCAATGGATGAAGCAAAAGCCATTGGAAATTACTCTCAAAACAACAACAACTATGGGTTTAATCAAGGAGGAAATCGAAGAAATAGTGCGTTCTATCAACAGAGAAATCAGAACTAGTCACAGAACCAACAACAGACTCAGCAACAAAGCTCTAGTGCAAATTCTAGTCTTCAGACAGATTTATTATTGCAATTCATGACAGAGACGAGATCTTCCATTAAAGACTTACAAACTCAGATGGGGCAACTGGAAACTCAGACAGCAGCTCGTCCTCATGGTAACTTGCCTAGTACAGCCGAAGTGAATCCTAAAGAAAATTACAAGGCAATCACCCTGCGAAGTGGAAAGAAATATGATGGGCCTCATATGGTACAACCAGTGGATGAAGAAATTAAAGATCAATCGGCACCAACTCAAACATCAACAAAGACGAAGGCTACTGATAGTCTTGCACCACAACAACAGCCTCCACCAATCAGTATAGATCATCATGTGAAGATACCTTATCCGAAGAGACTCTGAAAGACCAATCTAGACAAGCAGTTCTCAAAATTTCTAGAGGTCTTTAAAAGATTACACATCAACATTCCTTTTGCTGAAGCTTTGGAACAAATGCCCAGTTATGTGAAGTTCATGAAGGAGATATTGTCCAAGAAGAGAAAAATGGAGGACTATGAAACAGTGGCATTAACTGAGGACTGTAGCGCCATTCTGCAAAAGAAACTCCCTCCCAAACTCAGAGATCCAGCGAGTTTCACTATTCCTTGTACCATTGGAAGAATTGAAGGAATTAACGCCCTATGTGACTTGGGAGCAAGCATTAACTTGATGCCTCTGTCAGTTTTTAAAAGATTGTAGTTGGGGGAAGCAAAGCCAACCACGGTAACTCTACAATTGGTTGATCGATCACTAGCTCATCCTAGGGGAGTCATTGAGGATGTGTTAGGCAAGGTTGACAAGTTCATCTTCCCAACTGATTTTATTGTTCTGGACATGGAAGAAGATAACAACGTCCCAATCATTCTTGGGAGAAGATAAGAAGCTTCCAGTGATAGTGTCAGCTTCACTTTGTGATGTGGAGACTGATAGGTTGCTTAGAGTACTTCAGTCGCACAATAAGGCTATTGCATGGACATTGGGAGATGTTAAGGGAATCAGTCCCTCAACAGTGATGCATCGAATTTTGATGGAAGAAAACGCTAAACCAACAATTGATGCACAACGAAGACTTAATCCACCTATGAAATAAGTTGTCAGAAAGGAGGTGGTCAAGTGGTTAGATGCTGGAGTGGCCTACCCAATTTCAGATAGTAAATGGGTTAGCCTGGTGCTAGTAGTACCAAAGAAAGGGGGGATGACAGTAATCAAAAATGAGAAGAACGAATTGATCCCCACAAGAACAGTTACTGGCTGGAGGATTTGTATTTATTACAGAAAACTCAACAAAGCAACCCGAAAAGACCACTTTCCCTTACCCTTCATTGATCAGATGCTAGACTGGTTGACGGGGCAAGAATATTACTATTTCTTATATGGCGAATTTGGGTATCATCAAATAGCCATAGCACCTGAAGAGTAAGAGAAGACTACTTTTACATGTCCTTATGAAATTTTTGCATTTAGAAGAATGCCATTTGGACTATGTAACGCTCCTGGAACAAATCAAAGTTGTATGATGGCTATCTTTTCGGACTTAATAGAATCATGCATTGAGATCTTTATGGATGATTTCTCAGTCTTTGGTTCCTCATTCGATCGTTGCCTAGAGAATTTGGAAAAGGTGTTAATCAGATGCGAAAAGTCAAACTTAGTCCTAAACTGGGAGAAGTGTCACTTTATGGTAACAGAAGGGATAGTTTTGGGACACAAGATCTCAAAAGCAGGTATTAAGGTGGACAATGCTAAGGTGTCAACAATAGAGAATTTTCCTCCTCCAGTTTCTGTGAAGGAGTAAGGAGTTTCTTGGGTCATGCTAGTTTCTGCCGAAGATTTATTACGGACTTCTCAAAGATCTCTAAACCGTTGTCCAATCTACTTGTTAATGGCGTTCTTTTTGAGTTTGGAGAAGAATGTTTGAAGGCATTCCAAGTTCTTAAGGAGAAATTAATTTCAGCACTAATAGTCACTTCACCAAATTGGGAGTTGCCCTTCGAGTTGATGTGTGATGCAAGTGACTACGCAATCGGAGCGGTCTTGGGTCAAAGGGTTGATAGGGTGTTTCATACAATCTACTATGCTAGCAGAACCCTGAATGATGCTCAACTCAATTATGTCACGATGGAGAAAGAGATGCTGGCAATTGTGTTTGCTTGTGATAAGTTCCGCCCCTATCTAATTGGAAATAAGGTGAAAGTCCACACAGACCATTCAACAATTAAATACCTTATGACCAAGAAGGATGCAAAGCCAAGATTGATTTGGTGGGTACTTCTACTCCAGGAGTTAGACATAGAGATAAAGGATAAGAAGGGAGCTGAAAATCTTGTAGCAGATCCTCTGTCAAGACTAGAATTAGAAGAGAGCCAGAATACAAAAGAGGTGCAAATAAATGAACAATTTCTTGATGAACAACTCTTTAGTGTGAGGGAAAACCTGATGGTACCGTGGTATGCTGATTATGTCAATTTCTTGGCTGCCAAAATAACTCCTCCACAGGTTATCTCGTCAACAATTAAAGAAATTCTTTTCTGAGGTAAAACATTACTATTAGGAAGAGCCAATTCTCTACAAGCATTGTGCTGATCAAATAATTAGAAGATGTGTGCCTGAAGAGGAGATGTACTCTATTCTCAATCACTGCCATGCTTTACCATGTGGGGGACATTTCACTAGCACAAGAACTACTACTAAGGTGTTACAAAGCGGATTCTTTTGGCCTACGCTTTTCAAGGATGCTAGTAGTTTTGTAAAGGCATGTGATCGTTGTTAGATAACAGGAAATATCTCAAGGACAAACGAAATGCCCTTAACAGGATTCTTGGAAGTGGAATTGTTTGATGTGTGGGGGATAGATTTCATGGGTCCTTTTCCTTCATCTTTTAGCAATCTGTACATCTTATTGGCTGTTGACTATGTTTCGAAATGGGTTGAAGCTGCAGCAACACCAGCCAATGACGGTAAAACAATTCTTCTCTTTGTTCAAAAGAATATATTCACTCGCTTCGGTACTGCCCGAGCAATTATAAGCGATGAAGTGAGTCACTTCTGCAACAAACAGTTTGAAGCACTCCTCTCGAGATATAGCATCCGCCATAGAACTGCTCTACCGTACCATCCACAAAGTAATGGCCAAGCTAAAATTTCTAACTGGGAGATAAAGATGATTTTGGAGAAAACAGTGCATAGATCAAGAAAAGACTGGTCACAAAAGTTAGATGATGCACTATGGGCGAATAGAACAGCGTTCAAAACACTGATCAGGATGTCACCATATCGGTTGGTGTTTGGAAAAGCTTGTCGAATTAGAACATAAGGCCTTTTGGGCTATGAAGATCCTCAACATGGACTTGAAAGCTGCAGGAGAGAAAAGACTACTGCAATTGAATGAGTTGGAGGAGTTCAGAAATGAGGCTTACGAGAATGCAAAGATTTACAAGGAATGAACAAAGAAGTGGTATGACCAAAGCTTAGTCAGAAAGGAGTTTCAACCTGGGCAGCAAGTTTTACTTTTTAATTCAAGGTTGAACTTGTTTCCTGGTAAGTTAAAGTCAAGGTGGTCAGGACCATTTACAGTGGTGAAGGCATTTCCCCATGGAGCTGTAGAACTGAAAGGCGAAAGCCCCGAGACTTTTAAAGTCAACAGGCAGCGGTTAAAGCTTTACTTGGGAGGCCATTTTGATCAAGCCAAGTCCACCATGATTCTGGCGCCTCTTTGAAGAACTCTGTCAACGCCCGACTATATGACGAAAAAGACAGCGCTATTGGGAGGAAACCCAAATTTTCATGGTATTTTAGTTGATCTCTCTTATTTTTTTTTAGTTGTTATTACTATTCTTGTTTCTTATTTTTGGTTTATGTTTATTAAACTTGTAAACTGAATATTGGTTTTCTTTTATTTTTATACTGTTCAAAGAAAAAAAAATTATTTTTTTCTGGGCATTGCCCAGTGGCCGCGGCGAGCACAGCCATGGCCGCGGCCATAAAGTGGACTACAGAAAGCCAATTTTTGAAGGCTATCTCGCAGCGGCGAGAACTACTATGGCCGCGGCCATAAAGTCAATTCCAGAGACGGTTTTTTTACCATCATCTCGTCGCGGCGAGACTACTTGTGGCCGCGGCGAGAATGCCCTGACGCTTTTTAAAAGGGGGAAACGATTTTTTCAAAATCAAAAACCCCTTTCTTAACCCTAAATCACCTCCTCCGAAACTCCCTCCCCATAACCGAAATTTCTCCATTCTCATCTCATAAAAACGCTTTTTCTTCTAATTTTTTCATAATCACTCATCCCCAATCACTCTAAAACACTTTTCCTCTCATCAAACACTCTTTTCCTCTCAAAAACCATATCCAAATCCCTAAACTTCACCCAAATTCAAAAATTTCACTATTCATCATCATCTACCTCAAGAACTTCAAAGTTTTCTTCAATGGAGGTAGAGTGAAGGAGATTTTCATTGAGGTAACAATTTCTTAAGGTTATCTATGCAATTGTTAATAGATAATTTTTTATTTTTGGAGAATCTTGTGAATTTAGTGTGATTTTTGGGATATTGTTAAATGCATCATTGTGGAGAGTTGTTTGTGAATTAAATTGTGATATTTGTGATTGGGTTTTCACCCGGAAAGTGGAATTTTAAGGGGAGGTGTTGTCAAAATTTTCTTGAATTCTTGAGTGTTAGAAATTTGGAGCAACAATGGGTCCTAAAAGAGCAAGAGTGAATTAAAGAGGAGGAGCTTCTTCATCTAACCCACCTAGGTCATTGGGTCGTTCAAATATTGATAGGGCTATATTTGTGAATGCCGAAGCACAAGAGCGCTTTTGACAACTCAAGGATAGACCATTCATAGAAGATAGGGCCATAGACATTGGTCGTTCAAATGTTGATAGGACTCAGGCTTGCTTATATTATCACAACTTTGTGTGAGGTTCATGGAGTACCACAATACTCCTATGACACAAAAGCTGCACCACAACGCAGTATCTCCATGCCCACGGTGTTTAGATTTAAACCACAGCATCCCCATGGTCAACCGCTGGCTCGAAGAGACCCTCCTGCGGAGGAACAAGAAGAACGTGAAGAAAATGTACCCCAACGTACTGCTGGGTCTCTCGACCCAGCCATGCAGTTTACGCATGATCAACTGAATTATCTTACTCAGCAGAACATGCACATTCAGAATTATATGGCGCAGAGGAGCGTTTTTGATGAGAATCAAGTGCAACAATTGAATTCGCTGATTAGAAGAATGAATGTCGGAGTGGAAGAGCCCAACTACATGGCAATGCCGCCCTGCTTTAATCCTTATGACCAGCCACCTCCACCGAACCCCTTCTGATGGGGCTCAGGTAAGTCTCTCTCAACCGCAATTTTATTTTCTCACATTGGGGACAATGTGTATCTTTAGTTTGGGGGGAGAGATTTAATTTTTTCAGTTTTTTTTTTTTCGTTTTTTTAGTTAGTCTTTGTTATTGTTAGTGTCATGTGTTGATATCTGAGCTGGAATATTGATATAACTACTGTTGTTTACTTGTGCAATGGATTGGAATTTTAACCGTGTGCTTGAGTCATGAACTCTTTGAATTGAACTGGATGTCGTGTAAAGGTTGTTCATTTAGATGTAAAGCATTTACTTTTGATGTGTATCACTTTTATTCTACTTGGATTGTGGAATGTTGGCTTGACATGGAATAGAACTTGTGTGACATACTCTCTTGAAGCGAAATCCTTGATGATTTTTTCTTGGAAAATGATTTAGGCAAATTTTCTTTGGATCGATTGAGCCTTTCGAGCTTACCTGAAAAGTTTTTTCCTTAGTTTACCCGAAGTTGAGCCCTAACCTATTTCAAAATTCTCACCACTTAACTAAGCTTAATTTGTTATCTTTAACTACTCTCATTCTCAATGTACCTTATTATGCCATAAGCTTTTAATCAAGTTTTGGGGGGGGGGGGGGGCGGGGAATGAAGTGTTGTAAGTGGGAAATATTTTGAAAGTAAGAGATTAAAAAAAATAGTTATGTGAAGTGCCTATACTATAAAGAAAAAAAGAAGAAGGAAAAAAAACAACATAAATAAATGTGATAAATTCTTCTTGACAAAACAAATGTGAGCAATGAGGCAGGTACATAAAAGAGGAAAATGTAATATCTTACTAGTTTCTTTGGGATGAAAGAATGGATAATTGTGGGTGCTTGTTCGGCATAATTTTGCTTATGGTGTAATGTAGCCTAAATTACTTTTCATCTACCCATTTTACCCTCTTAGTGATATTGTAACCGAAATAGACCTTTTGATTCCAAGCAAGAATTGTTAACATTAGGTGAGAAAGGTATGTCATTCAAGCTTATTGAACATGGGTTAGCGGAATGTCGGAGAGTGTAGAATGGTTGTGATATGGGTGTCAAAAGAGGTGTTTTGTGTCTATATGAATTGCTTACTTCTGAATTGTGCATCCAAGTTAATTCTTAGAGTTATTGAGTTAAAATTCTGGTTATTGATTTGTTTGAAGTTGTGCAGGCGGTAATGTAGTTCAATCATTGGAAGGTTTAGTTATCTAATGCATTGTTTAATTTCTGTTTTAGTTTTAGCTTTACTCGAGGGCGAGTAAAGATTCAGTTTGGGGGAATTTGTTAGGCTATTTCTAGCTTATATTTTGGATCACTTTTATGTTCGCTATTCGATGTTTTAGGATAGAATTACGCTTGTTTTCTATGTTTTCAAGTTTCTCGGAGTTATGGAGGTCCTGGGATACAAAAGTTCAATAAAAGACAAGTGGAGCCAAGAAAAACGCCAAATTTAGGCTCGGTGCACTTTTGGTCGCGGCGAGATCACCATGGTCCGGGCATAAAGTCGAAGACAGAGGTCGTTTTTGGGGGCTCCAGTCGCCGCGGCGGAGGATGCCAAGTATTATACATGTTCTTTGATTTGTTAGTTAAGCCTACTTTTTGGTCAAGGTGATACGTACATTTTGGGAACATGGTAATACAATTGAGTGGGAGCGCTAAACATAGATAAGGAATCTATAGCTTCTATCTAGCAAATAGAAGTGAAATGATGATTTCCTTCGAGCTTGGCTAAACAGAGATAAATGGTTGAGTACTCATTTCGGTTATTTGAAATATCATTTATACGGGGCTAAGTGTTTTAAGGATAAAATACATTGAAGGGTGTAACAGTAATTTAATCCCTATACAATGTAAATTGTCTATAGAGGATCATTGATTATTGGGATTATAACAATGGATAATTTATAGTGTATCTATATGGTGGAACATATAGAGCGTTCTATATAATTGAGAGTGCAATTCCAAGTTCTATGCGTGGATGCAACAAGGAATTAATAAGTCAATGAATTTACCTCATAAGTTCTTAGTCTGCTTATTGGAAGCTCGGATATATAGGCCCATGGTCCCCATACTAGTTGAGACAATACTGCTTGTAAGACTCAGTTAATTGATTTTGATTAATCAATTACAATTCCAAAATTAGACTATGTCTAGTTTATGAATTTTCACTAAGCAAGGGCTAAATAGTGAAGAAAGAGTTTCTAGGGTTATTTGTTAATTAAGAGACTTTGGTTAGTCTAATTAATAAATACATTAAATGACAATATTATTTAATATAATTTTTAGTTATTAAATAATTGAAATTCGCATTTAAATGGTTAAATTGAAAAATTTGCATTTTTGAGAAAATGAGATGTAGAAATGATAAAATAGCAAATTTGCAAAAGTGGGGCCCATTATCCTTAACCATGGTCGGCCACTTATGTAGGGTATTTATCATTTATTTTTTCATTATTTTAATGCCAAATAAATCTAACCTAACCCTAGGTGGTTGACTACAAATAGGTAGTGATGGCTTCAGGAAAAAGATGATGCATCTCATTCCTTCAGAGAAAACTCAAAGCCTTCTTCCTAAACCTAGCCGCCACCTTCTCTCTCTCTTCCTCTCTTCTAAAAACCAAACCCTATAGTGAGTGAGAGTGAGTGCCCACATACATCAAGTGGTACCTCCATCATAGTGTGGAAGATTGTGAAGAATCCAGTTTCAAGAGAAGGACATTCGGGCTCAGATCTTGGTGATACTCTACAACAGAAAGGATACAAGGGTTAGAGATCTGAGTGGAATGAGACATTATATTCTGCTGCAACCACTGTAAGGTTTCTTATACTTTATATGTGTTTATTTCATATCGTTTTAGAAGTTCATATTTAGGATGTTAAATAACATACTTGTTAGTAAATCTAAGATCCTGGTAAAATATTTCCAACAGTTTTCATGTTTATAGTTTAATGTGTACAAAGTCTGTTAAGTCCAGAACATATAGTCATTCACAATTACAGTTATGTCAACACAGTGGAATGTAATTGTGATTATATGCTTCAAAAGATAATTTCATTGATTCATCAGTGTACTGGATTTACACTGATGTGATAATCAGCGATAAAGTATACTTACACCTTGGATAAGTGTTATGCTCTTTCCAGGACATTGGCAAACTATACTGTTGTCGGATGTTTAGAGTATCCATTGGACTGGAACCGATATTGATCTTGGTAAAGATATTATAATCTTACCGTTGTATCTTTCTGAGTCAATATCACTAGTTGATCTTAGATCAAAAGATCTTAATCCTGACATGCTTAGGTTCGATCTCAGGAGTGTTATTTGTGTTCTTTGCTTTGTTAGTTATGCCTACCTTTTGGTCTGGGTGATACGTATATTTTGGGAACATGATACTACAATTGAGTGGGAGCGCTAAACATAGATATGGAATCTATAGCTTCTATCTGGACATAGAAGTGAAATGATGCTTTTCTTCGAGCTTGGCTTAATAGAGATAAATGGAAGAGTTCTTATTTCAGTGATTAATTTAGTTTATTGAAATATCATATATAGGAAGCTAAGTGTTTTAAGGATAAAATACATTGAGTGGTGACATGGTAAATTTGTCCCCACTCGGTGTAAATCATCTATAGAGGATCTTTGATTATTGGGATTAGAACGATGGTTAAATTTTTATAGCGTATCTATATTGTGGAACATATAGAGCGTTCTACATAACTAAGAGTGCAATTCCAAGTTCTATGGTGGATGCAATGAGGAGTTAATAAGTTAGGGAATTTACTTGGTAAATTCTAGTTCTGCTTATTGGAAGCTCAGTTGTATAGGGCCATGGTCCTCATACTAGTTGAGACAATACTGCTTGTAAGACTCAGTTAATTGATTTTAATTAATCAATTATAATTCTAAAATTAGACTATGTCTAGTTTATGTTTTTTTTTCACTAAGCTATGGCTTAATTTTGAAGAAAAGAGATCTTAGGGTTTATTTGTTAATTAAGAGACTTTATTAAGTCTAATTAATAAATATGTTAAATGGCAATTTTATTTAATAATTAATTTTAATTATTAAATAAATAGTTTTGGCATTTAAGTGGTTGAATTGGAAAAATGACATTTTTGAGAAAATAAGATAAATATTTGAAAAATGGCAAAATTGTAAAGTGGGGGCCCACATCCATGGCCGGCCACTTCTGGCTTATTTTACCATTCATTTTATCATTTTTTTAATGCCAAATAATTCAAACCTAAACCTAGTTGGATTCCTATAAATAGATACTGATGGCCTCAAATTGAAATATGATGAATACACTTGCCTTTAGTCAAAATTTTGAGCCATCTATTCTACCTTATTCGAACCCGTCCTCTCTCTTTCTCTCTTCATTATTTCAAACCCTATAGTGATAGAGTAAGTGCCCACACACATCAAGTGGTACTCAATCATAGTGTGTAAGGCTGTGAAGAATCCGAATTCAAGAGAAGGAGAATCGGGCTCAGATCTTGGTGAGACTCTGCTACAGAAAGGATACAAGGGTTAGAGATCTGAGCAGAAGGAGTCATTTAATTCTGTTGCACCCAAGGTAAGGTTTCTTAAACTTTATATGTGTTTAAATTACATTGTTTTAGAATTTCATATTTAGGATGTTAAACAACATACATGGTAGTAAATCTAGATCCTGGTAAAACCTATTCCAACAACTGGCCTCAGAGCCATGGTAATGATTTACTTTCATGAAATATGGATTTAAAACGATTTTTGTGTTGATTTGGATGGTTTCATGATGGTTTATGTGCTTATTTGATGATTGTATGAAAATTGCAATGTATGTTATAAAATATATTTATTTCATTCTGGAAATATTTTTACTGGAAAGTAAAAAAAAAATAATGAATTTAGACTTTTACAGAACCTAATTTGGATTTTTTATGAATTAGTTATGATTTTTTAAAGTTTGAAAAACAAAATATCTCAAGGTTGCACATCCGCGCGCGCATGGGGGACACGATGTACGACTTGCTCGGATGAAACCCCTTCTAATAGGGGCATGTCCAAAGTTTGCCCCTTACTGACCGTGTCTCCTCGTCCTGTCTCGGCCAAACTCTCCATTCCGCGCTCGTAGGGGTATGCATTGCATACCCTGGTGCACCAATTTTATTTTTGTGATAACTTTTGATTCAAAAATCATTTTTTATTGAAACAAAATTCAAATTTTTGTAGAATTTTGCGTAGAATCTATGTTTTCAATTAAAAATATAATTGTCAAAATAAAATTAATTTTTATTAATTCTTTAATTAATTAAAATTAGTTTTAGATATTAGTAGCCTTTAAATTTGAAATTTTAATTTTTCCACAAAAATAACCTTATCGTTAATTTTAAATTTTTTGATTATTTTATTTTAATTATAAGATCAGATATTACTTATTTTATTACTAAAATTTGAATGATCTTATTTTGATATTAAAATATTAATAATTTTAGAAATAATCTAGTTTAAATTTTAAAATTTGCTAACCATATTAGTTTTTCAAAATTTGTTATTTTTGAAATATATTTTATTAAATTAGATTATAGGATTTGAAAAATGTCAATTTTGACATTTTATCTTATTAGATACATTTTTTTTTTAAATTAATTTTTGGCAAAGTAACATGAAATTTTAAAAAATTTGTTAATTTAGGTTTGAATAGAAATTTTAGGGTTTCTAACCATAAAATTTTCAAAATTAGGATATTTTGTTTTATTTACTTACTTTATTTAAATAAAATTGATAATAACCTAACCATATCTTAATTTTTAAATTGTTTATTTTGTTATATTTATTTTATTAAATTATAAGATTAAGAATATAATATTAGGAATATATAAATTTTAAATTCAAGATGTTATATTATATTATCTTATTAGATATTTAATTAAACTGAAAATTTGAAAATTGGTTAGATATTTGAATTTAAGTTTGAATTTAGGATATTTAGGAGATTTGTTAGATTTTAAATATTTTTTTTCAAATATTCTCTAACAACCTAAATTTTAAATTCTAGTTAAGATATATTTAATATTTTAATTTTAAAATAGAAATATCTTAACCTACTTTCTAGTTATCTTTTACATGTTTTTTTGTAATGTTTGTTTATATATTTATTTATTCAATTTTTTTTTTACAAACCTATTATTTATTTGATCTAAATTGCTATGATTAACTTGTTGATAGATCCAATGATCTGATTTTAATCATAGTCCAATTATCAATAGATCCTATAAGTAATTTGTAACAGGTAAATTTTGTAATTTCTTTCATCTGTGTAAACCTAGTAACATGATAGAGCCCATTCAAATCATTTGACCTGTGTGAGCCTATGTGTTTGCTTTTGGGCTTAGATACATATAGGAATCCCATTTATGTTTTTTAATTAAATAGACTAGGTTGCTAAAATAAAATTTCATATAAGTAATTTTATTTAGGCCTAACTAGTATTGGGCTTATTCAATGAATAACAATTATTTATTTAATGGTTAAATTACTCTCTTTGGGGCCTTGTGTGAGAGTTAGGGGGCCAATAGTAGTGGGTACGACATACTGAACCCAGCCCTCCCTCACATGAACCACCCCAATTGTGAAGGCTCATTTGCCTTATTTAAATAATTGTATTAAGTTAATTATATTAGTCTAATCTAATTAAAATTAAATTAGCAACATAATTAGCTTAAAAATATACGAAATTTATTTTTCATTGAATATTTTAAAGTTAATTTTAGAAAAACACTTAGTTAATGAGATATATTCTAGATAGTTAATCCTAGTAACTAATTATATTTTCTAATATTTAATTAATTAGGAAAATATTTTTAAGTTGAAAATTAATTCTTTATTAATTACTTTTGGACCAACATAAATTAGACTATGTTTCCTAGTATTAAATTAAAATTAATAATTAAGTTGATTTTATAATTAATTATTTCATTCTTTTATTTAATACATTTAATTAAATTGAAAATTAAATATTTAAGTTGATTTTATTCTTCATACTTAAATATTAGTTATTTTAAGAATATTTAATTAAATAGAAAATTATTTTTAAGATGGAAATTTTAATTTTAGAACAACTTAAATTGGAATAATTTTGAAACTATATTTTATTTTATTTTATTAATAATTTTTCCCACCAATTTCGAAATTGCATTATTTAATGCGGATAAGTTTGAAATTTTTTTTGAAAAATAGATTAATTTGGAAATTAATTTTTAATTAATTTTAGATCAACTTAAATCAAATAAATTTTTTAATAATGATTAATTAAAATATATTTTATTTTAATTAGAAAATAAAGTAATTACTTAGTGAAAAATCTAGATAGTTATTTTCTCTTTGCTTAAAGTATTCTTCTAGTTATATTTAATTAAATAGAAAATTAATATTTAAGTTGATTTTATTCATGATACTTAAATATTTGATAATTTTCTTAATATTTAATTAAATAGGAAAATTATATTTTTGTTGAAAATTAATTTATTAATTAATTTTGGACCAAAATAAATTAGAATAATTTTTCATGATTTATTTTATTTTATTATAAGCAATTTCGAAAATGTATTTTTTTAAATACATTGGATTTCGAATTTTGCTATGTATATTTATAGAAAATTAAATTTGAGTTGAAAAATTATTTTTTTTAATTAATTTTGGATCAACTTAAATTGAATAATTTTTGAAATATTTATTAAAAATTATTACTAAGATGGAAAATAATTTTAATCTAAGTATAATTTTTTAAATATTAAATTAAAATTTATATTTAGAATTTTTTGCTAAATTGGAAATTTTAATTAAATAAATATATATTTAAAATAAATAGATTAAAATAAATATTAGATGAAAATACACTTTAAATAATGAGCTCTATTATAAGGATATCCGATCTCCATTGTTGGTTCTACATAGTTCTTGTTTTAGTGAGTAATCATCCCTAATGGATGAACGTTCATTAGCAATTTAACGCCGTAGAATCTCGAAAGATAAGTATTATTTTTAAGTATTTTATTCCTAGTACTGATCACCCTAATGGTGGCTGCTAAGAGTAAGACTTACAAAAGTATGAAACAATGGTGGAAGCTCGTAAGATAGAATGGCGTTGACTCTCGCCTAAACTACACAATGCTAGATTCTTAACTTGATCGAATAAAAGGCTGCTAGAATGTTTGTTATTTTAGATGAGCTGACTACTCTATTCAATAAATGGTATCTTTGACTCTCGCCTAAACAGGACACTGGTATCAGTTTGTTGAAAACCTTGGAAATTATTTAGGGTTGTATGTTTTAGTATTTTCACTTGTTATTCCTACTTGCTAAGTGCGAATAATTTCTAAATATGATTTTGTGTTAAACCTTACTTGACTTCTATTTATTGATATTTGTTGTATCCACTATGACTATGAACAATCCCATGGTGTCACTGTTGACTGACAACGAGCTCAATCGAGCTAACTTTATCAAATGGAGAGAGAACATTAATATTGCTCTCATTGGTGAAAATTCCCTGTTTGTGCTGACTGAAGAGGCTCTTGAGCAGCCAGGTGAGAATGCGACCAAGGCAGTCAAGGAAAAGTTTGAGCGTTGGCAGAATGCTAACAATAAAGCTCGATACTTTATGTTGTTTACCATGGTCAACACCTTGAAAACAAGGTTTGCAAACACTCTCACGGCTGCAGAAATCATGAACCAGTTAACTGAACTGTTTGGGATGGCGTCAATTCAAGCTTGCTTTGAGGCAACCAAGAATTTCATCAATGCACGGATGAAACCTCATCAGAGCGTGCGTGATCACCTACTCAAGATGACTAGTTACTTCCAAGAGGCTGAGAATCATGGAGCTGTTATAGATCAGACAACTCAAGTGAGTTTGATCTTGAATAGTTTGACTCAAGCTTTTCTGCCTTTTACATCAAATTTTGTCATGAACAAGTTGGAGCTTGACTTCCACAAGTTAATCAACAACCTTTAGACATTTGGAAATTGGATTGGAGGACCACAGAAAGGAGGAACTAAAGCTCCTAGTTCTAGCACTACTAATGGTACAGCCAAGGTTGAGGCAAACATTGCCTCTACTTCAATGTAACGCCCTAATGCTAAGGCACGCTACAGTGCTTTTTCAATTACAGTGCAATCTTTGCTAATCAAAGAATTTTCATGAAAAACGTGTCAAATTAAAACTTTTATATTAAATATTAAACTTTATATTATATCAAAATATTTACAAGTGTCGGGATCCCGTTTTCAAAATTCTAAAATACAATATACCAAAATACATATTAATCAGGTCGCACAGCGACTACAAAATACAACTCCCAGATGTCCCGAGACCGAACACTCCAGGTCGCGCTGTTTCGACATGTACAATCTCATCCTAGCTCAGGTTTACTCCTGTTCAGCTTTCGCCTTTCCTTTACCTATACATGGAAGCAGAACTGTGAGTCGACAGACTCAGTAAGAAAAGCATATAACATATCATATAATTTCCAACTTGTAATTAGGCGCCCATACACCTATTTACAAGGCTCAACAGATGAGTAAGAACGTTCCATACTAGGGTATAGCCACTATACTACATACACTACGTACCTCACTGTACGAGTGTTGGTAGGGTTTGTTTCATACCCTGAGTACCACTGAGTGATATACCACACACACTCAGTACCTCTTTGTACTTGTGCTGGTATCACTAAAATGTACTCTCAGATAACATTCACTATACCAATGCACTCTATACCTTAACTGCATAAGTGTTGGTAGTGCACTAGTTCTCCCAAAACCCTTCACCTCTTGCTCAATTTGTTGGATTTTATGCCCTAAATAAAACTCTTTACAATCTGATTAGTTATCAATATAAGAAATTTGAAGTGATTGATGTTTGCATGAATTTTACATGCTAATTGTTTAATATGTTTATTACTATTATACACAAAATCAGTTAAATCCAGATCATATGTTTATTCACAATTACAGTATCGTCAACACAGTGGAATGTGATTGTGATCATATGAATCAAAAGACTTGGTCCCTGTTCCATCAGTGTTATTGGATTTACACTAATGTGATAATCAGCGATGATGTGTACTTACACTTGGAGTAAGTGTTATGTTCTTTCCAGGACATTAGTAAAGTATACTAGTTTCAAATGTACGGAGTATACATTGGACTGGATTGATATTGCAACTAAG
The DNA here is from genome assembly GCF_029168945.1 of Cannabis sativa. Classification (NCBI taxonomy): domain Eukaryota; kingdom Viridiplantae; phylum Streptophyta; class Magnoliopsida; order Rosales; family Cannabaceae; genus Cannabis; species Cannabis sativa. Next base: position 43,465,565 of record NC_083602.1, on the reverse strand, counting down.
TTAAGATATTACAAACTTACCGTTATATATATCTTTCCAAGTCAATATCAGTAGTTGATCTTAAGATTAAAAGAATCTAAATCCTGATATGCTGGGGCTCAACTCAGGAGTACTATTCGTGTTCTTTGATTTATTAGTTAAGCCTACTTTTGTGTCAGGGTGATACGTATATTTTGGGAACATGATAGTATGATTGAGTGGGAGTGCTGAACATAAATATGGAATCTATAGCTTCTACTGGTGTATAGAAGTCAAGTGATGATTCCCTTCGAGCTTAGCAAATAGAAGTAAATGGATGAGCTCTTGTTTAACTGACTATTTATTAGATCACTAAACACTATTTACAGGTAGCTAAGTGTTTTAAGGGGCAAAATACATTGAGGGGTGAGAACGGTAAAGAAATCCCATCTCGATGTAGATCATCTATATAGAGGATCTTTAAATCACAATAAGATTATAACAATGGTTAAATGAGATAGCATATTGATATCGTGAAACATATAATATGCTCTATATAAGTCTGAGAGTGCAATTCTAAGTTCTAAGAGTGGATTCAACGAAGAATTAATAAGTAGGAATTTACTTGGTAAATTTGGTTCACTTATTAGCATATAGATCCATGGTCCCCATTCTAGTTGAGAACATTCTGCTTGTAAGACTCATTAATTGATTCGTGATTGATCAATTATAAGTCTAAAGTTAGACTATGTCTAATTTTATGAATTTTCACTAAGCAGGGGTGAAATTGTAAAGAAAAGAGATTCTAGGTTTATTTATTTATTAATGGACTTTATATGTCTAGTTAATAATTAAATCAAATGACAATATTATTTAATAATCTATTTTAGTTATTAAATAATTAGTTTTGGCATTTAAAAGGTTAGAATTGGAAAATTTGCGTTTTTGAGAAAATAGAAATAAAATTTGATAAAACTGCAAAATCAAGTGGGGCCCACTACTACACCTTGGCCGGCAACTTATTGTGGAGTTTCAAATTGTTTTTTTCATTATTTTAATGCCAAATAATTCCTAACCTATACCTAGTAGTTGCCAATAAATAGAAAGTGATGGCTCAGTCAAATCACAAGTTTCCAATATCCTTTTCTGACAGAAATTTCTCTCTTCAGAAAAACTGAGCCTTCCCCACTTTCTATACCTGGCCGAAACCCTCTCTTCTCTTTTCCCTTCATCAATTTCGACCCTAGTGAAAGAGTGAGTGCCCACACACAGCAAGCAGTAACTCAATCATAGATTGGAAGACTGTGAAGGATCAAACTTGAAGAAGAAGGACATTCGGGCTCAGATCTTGATTATACTCTGCTACAGAAAGGATACAAGGGTTAGAGATCTGAGCGGAAGGAGACATTAATTTCGCTGCATCAATGTAAGGTTTTCGTAACTTTATATGTGTTTAATTTATCGTTTTAGAAAGTTCATATTTAGGGTGTTTAAACAACATACTTGTGAGTAGATGTAAGATCCTGGTAAAATAAATTCCAACAGAATTTTCCACTAAATGCCACCAAACTTTCCAGAGTACCTAAACAATGCAACAATATTTTCCAACCAGTATATTTCACACTAAAACTCAATGAATCAAATTATGCCATTAGAGATCAAAGATTTGAACTCAAAGCTCAAACTTGCATAAATCCAACACAACACACTAAAACCAGCTGGAAGAACTTGAAACCAACTCAAATGAACCCTAAAATTCGAATCCTAAACATCCCAAACCCTAACAGCCACTAATTCTTAAAATCACAACATGAAACCAACTAAAACATTGAGAAAACTTAGCTAAGAGTGTCTAGGGTTACCTTAGCTTCAAGAGTGCTTGTTTCCTTAGCTCCAAACCAGCAAAACACCAAGCTTTGAGGGTGATTCCCTCTGGTTTTGTCCCAGCTGAAAGAGAGAGGGAGAGAGCTTCAAGAGGAAAAGTCTTTTTCCTTATTTTTTTGATTTTTCTTCAAATGAGAAAAGGGTTTCCTAACTATTCCCTTGCTGAATAAAGCTTGCCGGTGTGACAAGGCTATGTAGCCACCTAACACACCACTTAACCAAATGTTTAAAATGCCCTTTAGGTTAAAGCTTAGGTATTTCTAAAGCTAGGGGTAAAATGGTCAAATTCCATAATCCCGCTTAATCCCAATATTTTATTTTTTCTAAAATATTTCCCACTAAGAAATAAGGTTCTAAACTTACCCATGTGATTAGACTAGCCATCCATCGCATTTTTCGTTGTCGCTGAGCAAAAATTACAAAAATAACATATTTCACATATAAGTCAAATAACACCCCTAGAGTTTAATAAAATCTCCGGAATTGAGAAATTATAACTCTAATATTGGGGTCCACAAATAAATAAATTCATAAATAATTATAAAATTAACAGAAATTAGTGCTAATTGTCTTTACTAATCCAAATTACTAAAGCGGTCATTACAATTATCCCCCCGTTAAAAGGATTTCGTCCTCGAAATCTAACACGAATAGCTGCGGATCTTTGAGTCCTCATATTAGACTCCAACTCCCAGGTGGCTTCTTCCACCTTACTATTCCTCCAGAGCACCTTAACCAAGGCAATGGTCTTGTTCCGAAGAACCTTTTCTTTCCTATCAAGAATTTGTACAGGTTTCTCTTCATAGGATAAGTTTGATGGCAGTTCAAGGGCTTCATAACTCAAGATATGAGTCGGGTCTGACACGTATTTCCTCAACATAGAAATATGAAATACGTCATGAACTGCCGACAAAGCTGGTGGTAAGGCTATCCGATACGCTACCTGCCCGACCTTCTCAAGTATCTGAAATGGCCCAATGAACCTAGGGCTCAACTTACCCTTCTTCCCGAAGCGCCTAATACCCTTCATTGGTGAAACCCGTAGGAAAACATGTTCCCATGCCTGAAATGTAACATCTCTGCGCTTCTGATCAGCATAACTTTTTGTCTTGCTTTGAGAAGCAAGCATCCGAGCCTTGATCTTGTCAATAGCTTCATTGGTCCTCTGAACTAATTCTGGACCCAAGTACTTCCTTTCTCCAGATTCGTCCCAATGAATAGGGGAGCAACATTTTCTACCATATAACATCTCATAGGGAGCCATTCCTATTGTATTCTGGTAGCTATTGTTATAGGAGAACTCAATTAGAGGCAAGTACTTACTCCATGAACCCTCAAAGTCTATGACACAGGCTCGTAGTAAATCTTCCAGAATCTGAATCGTTCTTTCTGACTGACCATCAGTCTGAGGGTGAAAGGTTGTACTAAACTTTAGCTTGGTACCCATAGCCTTCTGAAGACTCACTCAAAACTTCGATGTAAACTTTGGATCCCTGTCTGGCACAATAGATTTAGGGGCTCCATGGAGATGAACTATCTCCTTTACATACAGCTCAGCGTACTGATCCACTGAATATGTAACTTTCACTAGCAGGAAATGAGCTAACTTTGTGAAGCTATCCACTATGACCCATACCGAATCATACATTCCTGTGGTTCTAGGCAATCCAGTTACAAAGTCCATTGCAATGTCCTCCCACTTCCACTCAGGAAGGACTAAAGGCTGTAATAACCCTGTCGGCCTTTGATGTTCAGCCTTAAGTTGCTGGCAGTTTAAGCATTTGGACACGTAGTCCACCACATCTCTTTTCATCCCATACCACCAGAAGTAGGGTTTTCGATCCTGATACATTTTTTTGGTTCCCGGATGCAATGAATAAGGTGTGGTATGAGCTTCATCAAGTATTTCTTTCTTAAGCTCGTCAATGCTAGGAACACAAACTCGAGTTTTGTACAACAACATTCCATTATTCGAGACTGAAAAGTCTCTAGGCCGACCAGCCATTACTTCATCTCGAACTTTAACTAACTCAGGATCTTCTAGTTGAGCTTTTCTGATTCTCTCTAACAGATCAGATTGAAGTGTCAAGTTGTGCAATTTCCCAACTACAAACTCAATCACTGCACTAACCATTTTAGAGGCTAGTTGAGGGGCTATCAAAACCGTGCTACAAACCTGCTCGAGACCCCTTCTACTCAAAGCATCAGCCACAACATTGGCCATCCCGGGGTGATACAGAATCTCACAGTCGTAGTCTTTAACTAATTCCAGCCACCTCCTCTGCCTCATGTTTAAATCTTTCTGGGTGAAAAAGTACCTTAGACTCTTACGATCAGTATAAATCTCGCACTTTTCACCATAAAGATAATCCTGCCATATCTTTAGAGCAAAAACCACAGCAGCAAGCTCAAGGTCATGAGTTGGATAGCGCTGCTCATAATCTTTCAATTGACGAGAGGCATAGGCTATGACTCTGTTAGCTTGCATCAGAACACATCCTAGACCCTGTCTGGATGCATCACAATAAACAACGAATTTCTCTTGATCTGATGGCAAAGCGAACACTGGAGCTGTTACCAAACGTTGCTTCAACTCCTGAAAACTTGTTTCACACTTGTCTGACCACACAAATCTCTGATTTTTGTTAGTCAACTCGGTTAGGGGCATAGAGATTTTAGAAAAGCCCTCGACAAAACGTCGGTAATACCCTGCTAAACCGACAAAACTTTGAACTTCTGTCACTGATTTTGGCCTCGGCCAATTCTTCACTGACTCAATCTTACTTGGATCAACCATAATTCCATTCTTTCCGAAAATATGTCCCAGAAAAGATACCTCAGACAACCGGAATTCGCACTTTTTGAACTTTGCATACAACTTGTGATCCCTTAGTCACTGCAACACCATTCAAAGATGATGCTCATGCTCCTCTTCTAACTGGGAGTATACAAGGATGTCATCGATAAACACTATAATGCAGTTATCGAGGAAATCCTTTAATACCCTATTCATGAGATCCATAAAGGCTGCAAGAGCATTAGTCAATTCGAATGACATTAACAGAAACTCATAGTGCCCATATCTGGTTCGAAAAGCAGTCTTTGGTATGTCCTCTTCCCGGATTCTGAGTTGATGATAACCACATCATAAATCAATCTTCGAAAACTCTGTCTTTCCCTGAAGCTAATCGAACAAATCATCGATTCTGGGTAACGGGTACTTGTTCTTAATCGTCAACTTGTTTAGCTCCCGATAATCAATGCACATTCTGAGGGAACCATCTTTCTTTTTCACAAACAGAACCGGAGCTCCCCAGGGCGATACACTGAGTCGAGTAAACCCAACATCAAGCATCCCCTGAAGCCGTAACTTAAGCTCCTTGAGTTTTGCTGGAGCCATTCTATATGGAGCCTTAGAAACAGGTTCGGCTCCAGGTACAAGATCAATCACAAAATCAATTTCTCGTTGCGGCGGCAATCCCGGTAACTCCTCGGGAAACATGTCGAGAAAGTCTTTTACCACTCTGACTACCTCAGTCCCAAATTTTTCGGGTCTGCTGGAGTCAATCATTACTGCTAAAAATCCTACACATCCACTGTGTAGTAGATCTGTAGCCCTCAGCATAGAAATAATCTTGATTCGAGACCCCTGAACTTATCCAACATAGACAAATGGATCTTCACCTTCTGGCTGAAAAGTCACCATTTTCCGTTTACAATCTATAATTGTCGAATACTTGGACAGAAATGATGTCAAACTCAGTTAATTCCAATTCTATAAGGTCAGCACTCAACTCCCTATCCTCGATCCTAACCGCCATAGACCTAATGCGCCAATTAGAGATAATCAACTCCCAGCTAGGCAGTAGGGTTCCAAACCGTCTTTTTAAAATATCACAAGGCCTACCCAAAAGATCAATTATTCACGTAGCCACATATGAGTGTGTAGCTCCCGAATCAAATAATAGAGTATACAAGGAGTTGTTGACAGGAAGCTGACCTGTCACCACAGAAGGACTGGCTGCAGCATTAGCTTGGGTGATAGTAAACACTCGAGCAGGAACAGGTTTTGCCTCTGCTTTCGGTTCTTCCTTCTTTGCCTGAGGGAAATCTTTCTTAAAATGCCCCACCATGCCACACAGAAATCATGTCTTTCAGTTGCACTCTTCCGGATGATGTTTCTTGCTACGAGGGCACTCAGGGTTAGAGTAACCTTGACGTCCACCTCTACCTTGGTTCCCACGGAACCGCTTGCTTTGCCCTGAACCACCACATTCCGAGGTAACCTTCCTTGATAGATCAGTGGTGGAGTCACCACCATCCCTACCATAAACAGGAGTAGGAAAAGTGGGGGTTACACCAACACTCGGAGTCACTCGGGACTCCTGAAGGAATTTCACAGCACCCTCGGCTCTCAAAGCTTTTTCAACTATTTCAACATATGTGGTTGCTTCATTGGTGGTGATCACTAGATCATGTCTGATCTTCACATTTAAACAAGCCAAATACTTCTCTTTCTTGCTAAAGTCAAGTGGCACGATACCCACGGCAAGCTTGGCCAGACAGTCAAACTTTGTAGTATACTCAGTAACCGACATCCCCTCAGTTTGCACCAACTCAGTAAACTCTTTCAGCTTTGCACTGTAGACAGCTTCATTATAGTATTTAGAGTTAAACAACTCCTTGAATTCTTCCCAGGTCATTGTTGGAGATTATTTTACCAGGATCTAGATTTACTACCAAGTATGTTTGATTAACATCCTCATATGAATTCTAAAACAATGAAATAAACACATATAAAGTTTAGTAAACCTTACATTGGGTGCAGCGAAATATAATGACTCCTTCCGTTCAGATCTCTAGCCCTTGATTCCTTTCTGTAGCAGAGCATAATCAAGATCTGAACCTGAATCTTTTTCTCTCCTTCCTTTGATTCTGATTCTCCTTCTTGTTGTTTGAATTCTCCTACAGTCTTACACACTATGATTGAGATGCCACTTGATGTGTGTGGGCACTACTCATTCACTCAAGGATTTCAAAATCTGAAGAAAAGAGAGAGAGGGGCGAGTAGGCTTTTTCTGAAAGAAACAATGTGCAAGTCATAAGTTTCTTGAAGCCAATACTTTCTATTTATAGAATGCCTTCTAGGTTTAGGTTATAATTGTCTGGCATTAAAATAATGGAAAAATAAAAATGGTAAAAGCTTTTAGTGGGCGGCCATATAAGGAAATTGGGCCTCACTTTGCAACTTTCCCATTTTGTTATTTTTCATCCCCTTTTTCTCAAAAATGCCAATTTTCCAATTTAGCCATTTAAATGCCAATTCTAATTATTGAATAACTAAAGATTAATTATTAAATAATATTGTCATTTAATATATTTATTAATTTAGACATATAAAGTCTCTTAATTAATAAATAAACATAGAATCTCTTTTCTTTACAATTTCGCCCTTGCTTAGTGAAAATTCATAAAGTAGACATAGTCTAACTTTAGAATTATAATTGATTAATTAAAATAAATTAACTGAGTCTTACAAGCAGTATGGTCTCAACTAGTATGGGGACCATGGGCCTATATTTCCGAGCTTCCAATAAGTCGAACCGAATGTACCAAGTAAATTCCCTAACTTATTAGTTCCTTATTGAATCCACACGTAGAACTTGGAATTCCACTCTCAGTCATATAGAACGCTCTATATGTTCTACGATATAGATATGTCATTAGTTATCCATTGTTATAGTCCTAATGTGATCAATGACCCTCTAGTAGATGATCTACATTGAATAGGCACTAAGTTACCGTTACACCTTCAATGTATTTTATCCTTAAAACACTTAGCTCCGTATAAATGATATTTCAGCGAAGTGAAATGAGATCTCCACCATTTATCTCTGTTTAGCCAAGCTCGAAGGATATCATCGTTTCACTTCCAAATTCCTATAGAAGTTATAGACTCCATATTTATGTTAGCGCTCGCACTCAATCATACTATCATGTTCCCAAAATGTACGTATCACCCTGACCCAAAAGTAGGCTTAACTAACAAATCGAAGAACACGTATAGTACTCTTGAGATCGAACCTAAACATATCAGGATTAAGATCATTTGATCTAGGATCAACGGGTGATATTGAATTGAATAGATATTACGGTAAATTTTAATATATCTAATCAAAGTTCAATATCGGTCCCTTCCGATGTATACTCTATACATCCGATACTGGTAAACTTTGCCAATGCCCTGGAAAGGACATAACACTTTTCCAAGGTGTAAGAATACCTATCGCTGATTATCATGTCAGTCTAAATCCAGCGAACTGACAAATCAGGGAATAAACTTTCGAACATATCATTAAGATTATATTCCACTATGCTAACAACACTATAATCTTTAACAAATTCATATGTTCTGGACTTAAATAGAATTCATACATTATATATAATCATGAAATAAATCATGTGAACCATGCAATATAAAATGTTATTTCTGATCTTTATTAATAAGTAAATTTGATTAAATTGAAATGAGTTTTATTTAGGGCACAAAACCCAACAAACTCCCACTTGCACTAACATAAAACAAAATGTGCATTTCAAATAATCTCAACACCTTGATATACAAATCAAGTGTAGTAGTAGTAAACTCCTCGTAATAGGATCTGACAGGTTGAATTAACAACAACCTTTTCTCCACCATTACTTTCCCTTAATCACAAAATGCTTGATATTGTTAAATTCCTCTCTATATGTCTACTCTCTTGGGATACTGGATTCTATACTTTTGGCAACTACTTTTTGGTTATTCAGGAAATAACACTAGTAGTTAAGACAAGTTGGAATGCTGCCACAAATGTATAGAACTTTCCTTATACTGAATAAGTACCTTTCCTACAACTTTAACATTCAGTCTCTCTCTGGTAGACCTAGAGACTTCAGATAGGTTTTTACACTTCTCCAAAATCACTACTCCACCCCCAGAGTAATCACCATCTTATCAGCAGACTTTCTAGCACAAAGGCAAGTCTCGAAATCTAATGTGGTGTAGTCTAAGAGTCTTAAACACACCCTTATTGACTAACATATAGTTTCTCTCCTTAATCTTAAGATTTAGTTGATTGTCTTCCAATGTTCCTCTCCAAGATTAATCTGATACCTACTCATTACTACCACTCAACAACAGGTGTCTTGTCTAAGGCATACTAAAGCATATCTGAGACCTCTCACAGTTGATTTAAGAAATTCTTTCATGGCTTTATCTTTTCTGGAATAGTTGAGATTTTTCCTTAGATAAATAAAATCTGTGTCTAGAAGTTACGAAGCTTCTATAGATTGCCATTGGAAAGAAAATGCTTCAGCATCTTACTAAAGTAAGTTGCTTGCATTAGAGTAAGTAATTACCAGGTATACCACAAGCCATAGGTTTAGATAAACTCAAACCTATAATACTAGGAAGAGGAAGTTTTGTTAAGTCCATTGAATAGACTTATTAACGAAAATTTCCTTTTATGTCCTTGTACTAGAAAACTTTAGGTTACTCCATGTGAATGGATTAAATCATAGTTCTCTTGGCTTTTCTTCTTAGTTTCTTATCTTGACAATCCATTACTTTTTTAAACTCACAATGGATTTTAATCACTAGTGTCTTCCAAGTGATAAGAAGAGTGAGTTCCTTGAAACCCTCCCACTACGACAAGCTACCGTGAATTATGTCTAAGAAAACTAAATGGTATTAACCTCTTCGGTTGTGTCAAGACAACAGAGGCAATGGGATCATCATATGTAGAATAAGATGATAGAACACTTTTGGAATCAATAAAAATTATCTCCTTTATTTGCTACTTTATTTTAAGACTTAGTCATTTTCTTAGAAAAGTAGTATTTGTTTAAACAAACACTTTCTTATCTAATGACTATGGGATGGTCCACCCCTAATCATTTAGAATAGCTAACAAACATGCAAACCATGGTTAAGAGTTCTAGCTTTTCTTAAGATTTCGATTAGGTCATCCACGAATCTAGTAATGATTTACATTAAGTATACAACCATTGCATCATTCTGAAATTGTATTACCATAGAAGGACTTAGGCAACGACTAGCAACTTAATCATCAATATGCAAATCCAATTTCTGGGGAGGTAAGTTTGTATATAATTCAAAAAATCAATTTAATGAACTTTGAACTGCATATCTACTAACTATTTCTCCACCCCTATCAGTTCGCAAGATCTTTAACCACTTACCTTAATGGTTTTTCACCATTGCTAGAAATTCATGAAATTTTTCAAACATTTCGAATTTCTTTTGCTTAAGGTAAAATCTAGAGTGATCGTTTTAAGAATACAACGAAAACTCATATCCACCCCTGAATGCACATCCATCTACAAATGAGATGATTATACTTTCAGTGGATATAGACATATTAACTCTTTGCAGAGATTGATCTTGTCAAAACCACAATGAACAAGATACAAATGCCATAGATATAAAATATGGTTGTTTCTTTTAATGACTTAGGTTTAGTTACATCAAACAGTTCTTAGAATAGTGTAAGTGGAATCTGGTCACAGAATACTAAAGTCATACAGTTTAAATACATTGAAAGAAAATGGTTATTAAACACTTGTGAAAGTTTAACTGTGTAAAGAGTAGTTCTTTCTTGGACCACCACTACTAATCTAACTCTAAGTTTTATTTGCCCATACAAGTAGGAGATTTCTAAGATTGAGGATTTATATCATTTTGGGATAGAATTTCGGGAATATAATCATATGTGTCATTTAATTTCTTAAGAGAAAATATAGAATGACATGAAATGATTATAGACCATTCATCCAATGATATGTTATTGAGCTAATTCGAAATGAATACGATAAGAGGAATTAGGATAATTTCGTTTTAAATAAGAATCCAACGATGCTTCGAGAGGCGAGGGACAAAGTAATCTTATTTATACAATCTTCTTGTTTCATATTGTAAATACTAGTCTAAGGTGTCATCAATTCATGAACAGCTAGATGTTGCATTTACAATATTTATCTTTCGAGATCTAACACTATTATGTTTGTCTAATGGTGAAAATCTATTAGGGATTATCTCATTAGAACAACAAACCAAGTTAGACCAAGAATGAAGATTCAAAATTAAACTACGATTTAATAACAGAAAATAACATGGTTCACTATAAATTCATACACAATTCAGAAATTATTAAACACATAGCAAGTAGGAATGACAAGTGAAAATACTAGAACATATAATCCTAAATAATTTCCAAGGTCTTCAACAAACTGATATCAGTATCCCGTTTAGGCGAGAGTCAAAGCTACCATCCATTGAATAGAGTTGTCAGCTCATCTAAAATGATAAACATTCTAGCAACCTTTTATTCGATCAAGATTGGAATCCATCGTTGTCCCGTTTAGGCGAGAGTCAAGGCTATTCTATCTTATGAGCTTCCACCATTGTTTCATACTCTTGCAAGTCTTATACAGTCGCCACCATTAGGGTGATCAATACTATATAAAAAACTTACAAAAATACTTATCTTTCGAGATTAAACGGTGCTAACTTGCTAATGAACATTCCTACGTTAGGGAGGATTACTCACTAAAACAATTGCTATGTAAAACCAACAATGGAGATCGAATGTCCTAATAATAATAAAGCTCATTATTTAATAAAAGTTGTATTTTCTTCTAATATTTATTTTAATCAATTTATTTTAAATGTATATTTATTTAATTAAAATTTCAATTAGAATAAAAAATTCTAAATCTAAATTTTAATTTAATATTTATAAATTATACTTAGATGGATATGGAAATAACGTGAATTATTTCCATCTTAGTAATAATTTCCAATAAATATTTAGAAAATTATTCAATTTAAGCTGTTTCAAAATTAATTTAAATTAATTTACAACTCAAATTTAATTTTCTATAAATATATATTGCATTTCGAAAAATGAAGTGTATAAGAATACTACTTTCGAAAATGCTTTAAAATAAAATAAAAATAAATCCTGAAAAAATTATCTTAATTTTATGTTGGCCCAAAATTAATTAATAAAATTAATTTACAACAAAAATATAATTTTCCTATTCAATTAAATATTTAAGAAAAATTTCAAATATTTAAGTATCATTATTAAGAATCAACTTAAATATTAATTTTCTATTTAATTAAATACACTAGAAAAATACTTCAAGCAAAACAGATAATAACTATCTAGACTTTCATTGACTAATTAATTTAATTTCTAATTATAATATACTTTAGTTCATTTATTTTAATTAATCATTAAATAGAAAAATCATTGATTTAAGTTGGTCCAAAATTAAAATAAATAATTTTCAACTTTAATCTATTTCCAAATAAAATTCGAAATTTCTGCATTAAAGAAATGCAATTTCGAAATTGTGGGAAAAAGATTAATAAAATAAAATAAAATATATTTTGAAAATTATTCAAATTCAAGTTATTCTAAAATAATATTCCAAACTTAATATAATTTTCAACTTTAATTAAATAACATGAAAATACCAATAAATAAGTATCATGATGAAAATCAACTTAGATATTGAAATTTTCAATTTAATTAAATGTATTAAATTCAAGAAATAAATAATTAAGTATAGAGGAAACTTAATTATTAATTCTAGTTTAATACTAGGAAAATATACTAAACTTAGATTGTACCAAAATTAATTATTAAACGATTAATTTCACAATCAATGATATTTTCCTATTTAATATTAGAAATAATAACTAGTATAGAAATAACTATCTAGAATATATATCATTAACTAAGTGTTTTTCTAAAATTAAGTTTAAAATATTAAAATGAAAAATAAATTTCATATATTTTAAAAGTTAATTATGTTGCTAATTCAATTTTAATTAGGTTAGACTAATATAATTAACCTAATACAATTATTTAAATAAGGCAAATGGGTCTTCACAATTGGGGTAGTTCATGTGAGGGGGAGCTGCGTTCAGTATGTCGTACCCACTTCTATTGGCCCCCAACTCTCACACAAGGCCCAAAAGAGAGGAATGTAACCTTTAAATAAACAATTTTTATTCATTGAATAAGCCCAAATCTAATTGGGCCTAAATAAAATTACTTATGTCAAATTTTATTTTAGCAACCTAGTCTATTTACTTAGTAAAAACTTAAATGGGCTTCCTATATGCATCTAAGCCCAATAGCAAACATATAGGCTCACACAGGTTAAATAATTTGGATAGGCCCTATCATGTTACTAGGTTTACACAGATGAAAAAATTAAAAAATTTACCTGTTACAAATTATTTATAAGATCTATTGACAATTGGACAATGATTAAAATCAGATCATTAGATCTGTCAACAAGTTAATCATAGCAATTTAGATCAAATAAATAATAGGTTTGTTAAAAAAAAATTTAAATAAATAATATAAATAAATAAACAAATATTGTCCATGTAACAGATGTGAAATAAGATATTAATATAATTAAATTATTATTCTTAAACAAGGATCTAGATTTATTACCAAGTATGTTTGATTAACATCCTAATATGAATTCTAAAACAATGAAATAAACACATATAAAGTTTAGTAAACCTTACATTGGGTGCAGTGGAATATAATGACTCCTTCCGTTCAGATTTCTAGCCCTTGATTCCTTTCTGTAGCAGAGCATAATCAAGATCTGAACTTGGATCTTTTTCTCTCCTTCCTTTGATGCTAATTCTCCTTCCTGTTGTTTGGATTCTCCTACAGTCTTACACACTATGATTGAGATACCACTTGATGTGTGTGGGCACTACTCATTCACTAAAGGATTTCGAAATCTAAAGAAAAGAGAGAGAGGGGGTTGTAGGCTTTTTCTGAAAGAAACAATGTGCAAGTCATAAGTTTCCTGAAGCCAATACTTTCTATTTATAGAATGCCTTCTAGGTTTAGGTTAGAATTGTATGGCATTAAAATAATGGAAAAATAAAAATGGTAAAAGCTTTGCATAGTGGGCGGCCATATAAGGAAATTGGGCCTCACTTTGCAACTTTCCCATTTTGTTATTTTTCATTCCTTTTTTCTCAAAAATGCCTATTTTCAAATTTAACCATTTAAATGTCAATTCTAATTATTTAACAACTAAAGATTAATTATTAAATAATATTGTCATTTACTATATTTATTAATTTAAACATATAAAGTCTCTTAATTAATAAATAAACCTAGAATCTCTTTTCTTTACAATTTCACCCTTGCTTAGTGAAAATTCATAAAGTAGACATAATCTAACTTTAGAATTATAATTGATTAATTAAAGTCAATTAACTGAGTCTTACAAGCAGTATAGTCTCAACTAGTATGGGGACCATGGGCCTATATTTCCGAGCTTCCAATAAGTCGAACCAAATTTACCAAGTAAATTCCCTAACTTATTAATTCCTTATTGAATCCACACTTAGAACTTGGAATTGCACTCTCAGTCATATAGAACGCTCTATATGTTCCACGATGTAGATACGTCATTAGTTATCCATTGTTATAATCCTAATGTGATCAATGACCCTCTAATAGATGATCTACATTGAATAGGCATCAAGTTACTGTTACACCTTCAATGTATTTTATCCTTAAAACACTTAGCTCCGTATAAATGATATTTCAGCGAAGTGAAATGAGATCTCCACCATTTATCTCTATTTAGCCAAGCTCGAAGGATATCATGGTTTCACTTCTAAATTCCTATAGAAGTTATAGACTCCATATTTATGTTAGCGCTCCCACTCAATCATACTATCATGTTCCCAAAATGTACGTATCACCCTGACCCAAAAGTAGGCTTAACTAACAAATCAAAGAACACGTATAGTACTCTTGAGATCGAACCTAAACATATCAGGATTAAGATCATTTGATCTAGGATCAATAGGTGATATTGAATTGAATAGATATTACGGTAAATTTTAATATTTCTAATCAAAGTTCAATATCGGTCCCTTCCGATGTATACTCCATACATCCGATACTGGTAAACTTTGCCAATGCCCTGGAAAGGACATAACACTTTTCCAAGGTGTAAGAATACCTATCGCTGAATATCATGTCAGTCTAAATCCAGTGAACTGACAAATCAGGGAATAAACTTTCGAACATATAATTAAGATTATATTCCACTGTGCTGACAACACTATAATCTTTAATAAATTCATATGTTCTGGACTTAAATAGAATTCATACATTATATATATAATCATGAAATAAATCATGTGAAATATGCAACATAAAATGTTATTTCTGATCTTAATTAATAAGTAAATCTGATTATATTGAAATGAGTTTTATTTAGGGCACAAAACCCAACAGTCATAACTGTGACGTCCCGAGTGATGGTTGTCAACTCCCACCACTCGAGAGCGTCCTCGTGGAATGGGAAAGTAGCGCAAGTCACCCGATCATTACCAACCACTCCCATAAGGTTTAGAATGCGCTCAATTGCTGTGAGCCACTGGAGGTGCTTGCTTACGGAATCTTTCGTACAACGGCTCCATACGGTTGCAAGCAACAGGTTGTTCTACTGGCACCGATGGAACTGCAACGGCCTGAGCAACTTGCTAAGGAGGCACGGCAGGAGGACCCTACGGCCTCAACCTCTGAATTTCTTCATCCTGCTGGCGGATTCGATCTTGCATTTCCGCAAATCTCTGCTCCCAATCCGGAGGAGCTTGTGGTGGATTTACAGGGCGACCACCCTGAGCTCTGCCACGGCCACGGCCGTGACCACGGGGATTCTAAGGATTTTGATTTCCCTGACCGCCTCCGGTCTCAACCATATTACCCTGACTTCTTGTATTTCGCTAGGCGTCCATTTTATAGGACAGCCTGCGAACCCATAAGCCAGGCAGGTTAGACAGCGATCACAAAACTTATTACCGCTCTTACGGACTTAAAGGCATAACACTTAAAATAAATAATTAAAATCTAATATGCTTCCTAGCATGCTTTAATAATCATTTAAAACACTAAACAAGTACGAGCTTAGTGAACCGTGAACCGAGCTTTCTATAATGAAGATTGTACATGTCTTGGAAAGTTTCAGTAGACAAACCTGGCGGCTCTGATACTAAAATTATAATGCCCTAATGCTAAGCCACGCTACAGTGCTTTTTGAATTACAGTGAAATCTTTGCTAATCAAAGAATTTTCTTGAAAAACTTGTCAAATTAAAACTTTTATATTAAATATTAAACTTTATATTATATCAAAATTTTTACAAGTGTCGGGATCCCGTTTTCAAACTTCTAAAATATCATATACCAAAATACATATTAATCAGGTCACACAGCGACTACAAAATAAAACTCCTAGATGTCCCGAGACCAAACACTCCATGCCGCGCTGCTTCGACATTTACAATCTCATCCTAGCTCAGGTTCACTCTTGTTCAGCTTTCGCCTTTCATTTACCTACACATGGAAGCAGAATTGTGAATCGACAGACTCAGTAAGAAAAGCATATAACATATCATATAATTTCCAACTTGTAATTAGGTGCCCATACACCTATTTACAAGGCTCAACAGATGAGTAAGAACGTTCCATACTAGGGTATAGCCATTATACCACATACACTACGTACCTCACTGTACGACTGTTGGTAGGGTTTGTTTCATACCTTGAGTACCCCTGAGTGATATACCACACACACTCAGTCCCTCTCCGTACTTGTGCTGGTATCACTGAAATATACTCTCAGATAACATTCACTATACCAATGCACTCTATACCTTAACTGCATAAGTGTTGGTAGTGCAACTAACACATCAAGGATGCATATACACATAACATATACATACATTCAGATATTGATATCACACATTATATTCAGTTCTTACCTTCTTTCCAGATTCAAGTGCACTGGCCGACCTGAACGGAAGCCTCGTGCTAGATGGATGCCCTATTCACATTACGAAACTGGGTAAGCTACATGATCAAAACACTAATCTCGAGAAACCCGAACCCATAACCCTAGGTTCTATTATACTCTCTATAGGTTACTCATACTCTGGAATTAGGGAAACACCCAACCACGGCACTGAAATGGACAAAATAGAGGAAATGAAGTGTTTGGGGGATCTTGCCAAAATCGCCTAGCCGGTTTTAGAGGTCTGGCAAAACCGGCTAATCGGTTTGCACCAATTCTCCCCAAACCCTTCACCTGTTGCTAAATTTTCCACCAAATGCCACCCAACTTTCCAAAGTACCTAAACAATGCATAAACAATATTTTCCAACCAGTATTTCACAGAAAAACTCAATGAATCAAATTATGCCATTAGAGATGAAAGCTTTGAGCTCAAAGCTCAAACTTGCATAAATCTAACACAACACACTAAAAACAGCTGGAAGAACTTGAAACCAACTCAAATGAACCCTAAAATTCAAATCCTAAACATCCCAAACCCTAACAGCCACTAATTCTTAAAATCACAACATGAAACCAACTAAAACATTAAGAAAACTTAGCTAAGAGTGTCTAGGGTTACCTTAGCTTCAAGAGTGCTTGTTTCCTTAGCTTCAAACTAGAAAAACACTAAGCTTTGAGGGTGATTCCCTCTGGTTTTGTCCCAGCCGAAAGAGAGAGGGAGAGAGCTTCAAGAGGAAAAGTCTTTTTCTTTATTTTTTTTTTATTTTTCTTCAAATGAGAAAAGGGTTTCCTAACTATTCCCTTGCTGAAATAAAGCTTGCTAGGTGTGACAAGGCTATGTAGCCACCTAACACACCACTTAACCAAATGAGTAAAATGCCCTTTAGGTTAAAGCTTAGGTATTTCTAAAGCTAGGGGTAAAATGGTCAAATTCCATAACCCCGCTTAATCCCAATATTTTATTTTTTCTAAAATATTTCCCACTAAGAAATAAGGTTCTAAAGTTACCCATGTGATTAGACTAGCCATCCATCGCATTTTCCGTTGTCGCCGAGCAAAAATTACAAAAATAACATATTTCACATATAAGTCAAATAACACCCCTAGAGTTTAATAAAATCTCCAAAATTGAGAAATTATAACTCTAATATTCATTTCTAATATTGGGGTCCACAAATAAATTCATAAATAATTATAAAATTAACAGAAATTAGTGCTAATTGCTTTTACTAATCTAAATTACTAAAGCGGTCATTACATTCAAGACCCAGTAACAAGAAGAATTGGAAGAATAGCAAGAAGCCTAAACAATTAAAAAGAAAAAGGCTGCTAATCCCGAGGCAAAGCCAAAAGTAAAATGCTTCTATTGCAATGAAAAAAGCCATTGGAAACTCCAATGCCCTAAGTTTCTAGCAAAGAAACAAGGTATTTCTTTCTATGCTAAAAAACTCATGTGTTTTAGAGACTTATTATCCCCTTGGGTTATTAATTCTAGATCTACTAACCATTTTTGTTTTCTTCTTATTGCAGTTCCAGTTGCTTAAACTTGGATTGCTATCCTAATGAGTTGAGTCGGATAGTTGGACAGAAGGGTGGAAAATGTCCAAGATTAAAGATGAAGCTCAGAATCTTCTTTTAATTTTTGAATTAATTGTTTTAATTTATGAACAATTTGATTTCAATTATTAGTTTGGAATTTTATTCCCTATTTCATATTTATGCAGACAATTCATTTTGTTTTGAGAATATTGATAAAGTTTTCTCTTTTAGTTATAACTTGCATTTATGAATTAAGCTTCATATTTTCTTTATCTTGTGTATGCCAATACCAATTATATTTATATGTTTATAATATTTGTATGTTTTTGTGTTTTATTATTGATACAAAATCTATGGTAAATTCATCTCTGCAAAGAGATCATACCACATAAACACCTCAAATTCAAATTCAATGTTTATGAATAATTGTAATTTCTCAAGCAATTATTAAGATTTTATTTAATAAAAAGATCTTTTGATCTGATAGGGGTGGAAAAAGTTAAGTAGTAATATATGCAGTTCAACGATCTTTTACATCTTTTGAACTCTAGACTATATTCATAACTCCACATGATCTCTATGACACTGAGGGTGGATGAAGCTATTGACATATGTAGTTCATTTTGAACTCTAGATTATACTCAATACACCACAGTATCTCTATAACACATCTATTTTCATTAGACATGGATGTAATATAATGAACAAATTAGCAAATTTATTAAAGCTTATTCTTGATCATGTATTTTGTTCTAATTAATATGTTTTCGTAGTAATAGAAATTGATACCAATAAAGTTCTTGGACATAGTACCACCGTACCTTATCTGAGTGGGAGAATTTTAAAATTCTAAGCCTATCTTTATTTGGATAACACTTGTGACGGCTAACCATGTTATGATCATGATAGGAATTTTAGAATTTAACTAAAAAGTAAATCTAACCATTCACATGAATAGAAATAACTTATCAAAATTTTAAGGATAAGATAGGAGAATTTTGCAAAGTCTATTCGAATGACTTGGGAAAAACACCTAATCCTCATGAAATATTTTATGATATCTATAATGATTACTTAATATGAAGCAAGTATTTTACATTAAAGTTAATACTAGATTGTTATGTTGATGACTTAGTCTAGAAGAAACTTATAGTTTCAAACTAAGATAATATGTCACAACAAGATGTCCCTGAGTACCTAGTAAGAGGTTAAATGTACTCCTATGTACGACTTTAACTAGATTCCTACTGTTGAGTGGGAGCCATCTAAGATGTAATCAAACAAGGAACATTATGAGAAAGTCAAGAAGAATCTCTGAAAGTGACCTATATGTTAGATGATAATGGTGCATATTAGAATCCTTATATCTACACCAACTCATAACCTATTCGAGATGGTGGTTACTCTGCGGGTGGAGGAATTATTCTAGAAGGATGTAAAAATCCTTTTATAATAATTTAAGCTCCATCAATGAAGACACATAACTTTGTTGCTTTTGAAAAGCACTGAAAAGTTATTCAACTGGAGAAAGTTCTTACTATGTTATCTCTATTCCATTTTGGATAGAATTAGAGACAAGTAATCTGTATATTCAGATGCACTTCATAAACAGTAAAGAATTTAGTATCCCTAGATGAGTAATGCATATAGTAAATGATGTTGCATAATTTTTTATAAACACAAAGGAAGTAATGGTGGAGAAAGCAGTAGCTTACCACAGACTTACGATTCCAGTAATTTGGGTTAAGTCAAATACACTACACTTAATCTGGATATCAAGACAATTGATTGATTGAAATGCACTACTTGTTTTATGTTAGTGCAAGTGGGAGTTTGTTGAGGATTTATGCCCTAAATAAAACCCATTTCAATGTAATCGGATTTGTTATCAATAGAAGATTAGAAATCATTTATGTTTACATGTAGTTTTCATGTTTATGGTTTACTGTGTACAAAATCTGTTAAGTCCAGAATATATAGTCATTCACAATTACAGTGATGTCAACACAATGAAATGTAATTGTAATTATATACTTCAAGAGATAATGTCCTTCATTCTCATCAATGCACTGGATTTACACTGATGTGATAATCATCAATAAAGTATACTTACACCTTGGATAAGTCTTATGATCTTTCTAGGACATTGGCAACATATACTAGTTTCCGATGTATGGAGTATACATTGGACTGGAACCGATATTGATCTTGGTAAAGATATTATAATCTTACCGTTGTATCTTTTTGAGTCAATATCACTGGTTGATCTTAGATCAAAAGATCTTAATCCTGACATGCTTAGGTTCGATCTCAGGAGTGTTATTTGTGTTCTTTGATTTGTTAGTTAAGCCTACCTTTTGGTCTGGGAGATACGTACATTTTGGAAACATGATAGTACAATTGAGTGGGAGCGCTAAACATAGATATGGAATCTATAGCTTCTATCTGGACATAGAAGTGAAACGATGATTTCCTTCAAGCTTGGCTTAATAGAGATAAATGGAAGAGCTCTTATTTCAGTGATTATTTTAGTTTAGCGAAATATTATTTATAGGAAGCTAAGTATTTTAAGGATAAAATACATTGAGGGGTGAAACGGTAAATTTGTCCCCACTCGGTGTAAATCATCTATAAATGATCTTTGATTATTAGGATTAGAACGATGGTTAAATGTTTATAGCGTATCTATATCGTGGAACATATAAAGCGTTCTATATAACTGAGAGTGCAATTCCAAGTTCTATGGTGGATGCAATGAGGAATAAATTAGTTAGGGAATTTACTTGGTAAATTCTAGTTCTGCTTATTGGAAGCTCGGTCGTATAGGCCCATGGTCCCCATACTAGTTGAGACAATACTGCTTGTAAGACTCAGTTAATTGATTTTAATTAATCAATTATAATTCTAAAATTAGACTATGTCTAGTTTATGTTTTTTTCACTAAGCTATGGCTTAATTGTGAAAAAAAGAGATTCTAGGGTTTATTTGTTAATTAAGAGATTTTATTAAGTCTAATTAATAAATATGTTAAATGACAATTTTATTTAATAATTAATTTTAATTATTAAATAAATAGTTTTGGCATTTAAGTGGTTGAATTAGAAAAATGGCATTTTTGAGAGCATAAGATAATTAGTTGAAAAATGGTAAAATTGTAAAGTGGGGGCCAACATCCATGGCCGGCCACTTATGGTTTATTTTACCATTTATTTTATTATTTTTTTAATTCCAAATAATTCAAACCTAAACCTAGTTGGATTCCTATAAATAGATAGTGATGGCCTTCAGTCAAAATTTTGAGCCATCTATTCTACCTTATTCGAACCCTTCCTCTCTCTTTCTCTCTTCATTATTTCGAACCCTATAGTGATAGAGTAATTGCCCACACACATCAAGTTGTACTCAATCATAGTGTGTAAGGCTGTGAAGAATATCGGGCTCAGATCTTGGAGATACTCTGCTACAGAAAGGATACAAGGGTTAGAGATCTGAGCGGAAGGAGTCATTTAATTCTGCTACACCCAATGTAAGGTTTCTCAAACTTTATATGTGTTTAAATTACATTGTTTTAGAAATTCATAATTAGGATGTTAAACAACATACGTGGTAGTAAATCTAGATTCTGGTAAAACATATTCCAACATCAAGGTGATCGGTTTGTTGTCTCATCGTCCCACTCAAGCACTCTAGCTTCCCTACAATATATGTATTATGTAGATAACTTGGCCTTCTTGTTAACAAGTTATAGTTCACGTGGCAATGATCTTGCCCACATGTACATGCCACATCAAGTGGGGGAAAATCGGGATAATATTACATCTCGACATATGTTTCTTATCTAACAGTCTTACTGTCAATGTCTAATGCAAGACTGATATTGCTCATAATAAATTATCTGTGTGAGATAATTTCATTTATTACTGAGTTTTTCACAATTTCTATGTCTAACTTTCCACGTGTCATGTCTATATTTATCGCTCAAAATATCGGCATAACACTGGACCATGAAGACATGGAGCAACTAAATCCGGACCTTAAGAGTTGAAATTGCATGAACCTGCACCCCAAAAGTCAACTTGGCCACCTGGACTTTACCCAAAGCTCAAGTTGACATCCTTAACTAACGTTTCTATTTTTAGGACCGTCTTAGTGAAAATGGGTCAAAATTTTCATTTGTACATGAACTAGACATGCCACGAACATATTTGAGAGGCATCATAATCAAATTCGAAGAAAGTTCATTTTTGAGCACCCAGTCCCTGGGCACCCAACGCCCAAGTTAATAATTTGTCAATATGGGCACCTTCCAAGTATCATATCGACGATCTGAATTTTCCATCTTCATCGTCTTCATAAAAAATGAGGTAATAGGTACTTTTGAGGAAGAAACAATATTTCTTGGGTGCTAGAAGCAAGACCCAGCACCCACGTTGACACCTGGGGCTGGCCTAGTGCCTAGGTTTATATTTTTTTAAATTGGGCCAATTTCAATGATGTTTTTTGAGAACTGTTCCAAGAATCTTCTCTCTTTTCAGGAAAGATTAAGATTCAACTATTTTTAGGGACAAAATAGAACTTTTAAAGGGCCATAAAGGGAACCCAGCGCCGAGGTTGACAAATTGTCAACTTGGTTTTCTAATTAAGTTCTTAAAAAAGTATTTAGGGAAATTTTTCCATCCTCAAAAAAAAATGAAGATTCAAATAAACTCGGGAGAAAACCACAAACTCGAGGCCCTAGAAGCAGACCCAGCGCCAAGGTTGACAATCAGCCTAGTACGATGATTTTGATGAATCAAATGCCAAATATGATTCGATTGTAGAATCTAGAATGGTCAAAAATGGGGTAGGATACCTCATCCTCAAGTTCTAGAAACTTGGAAGTATCAAAACGATATCCTAGAAGCTTCGAAATGAGTACCTAGCGCACAGGTTGATAAATGGTCTGGTGCGCTTGGTTCTGCTTATTCGATTCTAATTATGTTTCGACCGTCTGTCTAGTTTTTTACAATGACTAAGATCTATGAAGTCAGAGAAGTCAAATTCAAAACTTTACATTTCTCATTTCCAACATGGGAAATTTACAGGGAAATGAAGAGTTTCGAGTCTCTTATTTCCGTAGAATAGCAACATTTCCAAGAACTAGTGACTAGCTTCGCCAGAAAATAAAAATAAACTAATTGATGTCAAAATATCACTTAGACATCATAAAGTACACCCCATGGACGTTTTTTCACTGACCCCACGTCCAGGTTGATGTCATATGTCAACGTGGGCGCTGGATGTCAACTAGGCCCTGGGTTGTGAACTACCTTCAGTAAAATAGTCATAACTCACCCAATATTGATCAAATTGATGCAATTCAACTTGAGTTTAGAAGCTATTTCAATGTTCTATCAAGTTGTGTCTCACGCATCAATCAAAATTCTAAAGTTATTGACCTAAAATTTTACCGCACTTTTGATCGTTGGATCATCATCTACAGTCAAAATTAGCCAATTTAGATTTTTCATAGTTAAATTATTTTTCCATATTTTTATGGGCCTCATTCACCTATAAAAGGAGAGCTAACTTAGTTCATTTTTTACATTCAGAAAACTACACACAATATCAGAGCATCTCTCTCTAGAAATCAAAGCTTAAACACTTAGCCTTTTTCTATAATTACTATCTCGTGAGAAATAAAAACTCAAAGTTAATGTAGCTCCATTACTAGCGCAGCATGGGGAGTACACTATTATAAATTTTATGTGTCTCTCTAATTTACACATTTCTATTTATTATTATTCATCTAGCCAATCTAGTGAGCTGGTGTTGGCCACTTTTCAGCGCCAACACTCAGTACAACTTGACGTGTAAAATTCTTATAACGGGTAATGTTGTTTGTTGAATGGAAGGATTACATTTGAGAGAGTAAATATATGTGCATTCATAAATTACACACAAATGTGTGACAAATCATTTTTGATAAGCAGGACCCATTCTTTAAATAAAAATAATTAGTTGAAGTAATTTGACAAATATAAGCATCTTCAATGGGGTAACACCCATAATTACTAAAATACACACTTCATCTTAAAATATTATTTGTTTGTATTTTCTTTCTCATCCACATAAGAATTGACACATTTTTCCACAAAAATTACTCCAATAGTAGTCAACTTCAAAAGTTGTTCACCAAGGTCCCACATACCACTTTTTAATCAAATTTTATAATTGTATATATTCTCAAAAAATTAGTTGGTGATAAAGTAATTATGCTCATAAAATTAGTTTAAAATATTGACCAAAATACACACGTGGCAAAGACTACTCCATGGCAACTCCCATTGGAGATGCCTTAAGTATGTGTTACATTTGTGTGTGATTTGTGCACATCAATTGAGGTTAAAAAAAATTCTCTATGGAACTTCTTTCTTGTTCTGATGGGAATGAAAGCTCACGTCGTAAAAGACCACACTAATTAGAGCATCCCCATCAGTTGAGGTATAGTAGCTAAATAGCTAAAAAAAAATAGTGAGAATCTTATATCAAGCATACATTATGTAAATAACACATGGTGTTATTTTGACCCAAAAAATTACACATTGTGTAAATATGCCTATTTTGTCATGGGAACCCCAAAATGCCCTCCCTATCTAACAGCCTCCCCTTCTCTCTCTTTCCCTCTCGTTTGATCTCTCTCTCTACTCGCACTCTCTCTCTTTCACTTTCTCTCTCTTTCTCATTTGCTCTCTCTCTCTCTCTCTCTCTCTCTCTCTCTCTCTCTCTCTCTCTCTCTCTCTCTCTCTCTCTCTATCACTGCGTACTGCCGCCGGCTGCCACCACCACCACCACCAACTGAACGTCTCGGCCAGCCTACACCTTCACCATTTTCAACCTCAAGGTCAACCACACTCAACAAAGCAATGGGTAAGTGTTTTTCTTAGTAAATAGTGTTGTTTTTTGTTATATTGTATGGATCTGAACGTTGTTAGTTGTAATTTGTGTCATTTGTGTCCTTAAAATAGAGGTAGAGTGTGGTTCGAACAGTCTGTGGTTTTCTGGGTTTTTTTATTTTTGTGCGATTTTATGCGACTTTATACGATTCTTTGTGCGATTTCATGAGAAATCTGAGGTTAGTGATGACATGATTAATTTTGGCGACATTGTACGATGGTTATGCGATTATGTGCGATTTTTGATGTTAGGCGATTTGTGTGCGACTTGTTGTGCAACATTATGCGATTTTGTCATGTATGTGTTCTTGTGCGACTTTATGCGATATTGTCCCTTGTCTGTGCGATTATTGTGCGACTTCATACTTCAACATATTATTGTTGTATTAGGCGACGTTGTGCGACCTCTGTAGTACCTTGTGCGATGTATGTGCGATATTGTATGCTGATTTTTTCTGTGTTTTTCTTTGTATTTTTACGTAGGACGATTCATACCGTATTTGTGCCCGTGTCTTTGTATGATGGCGTTTGGACTGTGGAGGGTTTCAACTGGGTATTTGATTCCTCAAAAAGTAAGACATTGATATTGGACGTTGAGTGTACACTGAAAAAGTTGCGTGAAGTTTTGCATGAAGAGTTGGAGGTGGACCCCTTGGTGTATGAATTGAAGTTAGAAGTTCTTTACATGTACATGAAAGGCACTAAGTTTCCACCTGAGGTTTTAGTGAAAGATAGTCAACTACGAGTGTTCTTGAGCATGAAGGCAAAAATGAGTGTGGACAACTTGTTGCGACTATTTGTGACAAAGGTGAAGAAGAATGTGAATTTGGAGCAGACTCCCCGAAATGTAACCCCTAGAAGTGTTGTTGGGACCTTTGTCCCAGAAACTGATATGGGGTTTGGTTTGGACGAGCAAGTTGGCACTAATGTAGATGATGAGAGAGTGGGTATCGAATTTCATCATTCAGATGAGTTCGATGCTCCCTTTTACAACAATGATCCTGTGGTTGATTTGGGTGTGGATGATGATGTGGCTACAGATGTACCTCCCCTGAGGATGGAACTAACTCCAAGCAACCAAGTAGAGCGACAAAGAAGACCCCCCCGTAGTGAGAATCGCCAAACACCAGGAACTAGTAGCAGTCGGCCAGGTCCTTCTGATAGTGCTCCTGTATCTGAATTTGAAGTTTCTACTAAATTCAAACCTCTTGTGTGGAAAAGGGAAGACATAGAGGAAAATAATGTGTATACAACATCTCTTAGTGGTACGCCTTCAGGGGAGATATATCTTGGCAAGTTGTACAAAAACAAGGAAGAATTGAAGAATGTAGTTGGTAGGTATGCATTGAAAAATAATTTTGAGTGGATGGTAAGTAAGTCTGACACTGATGTGTTTTACGTTACTTGTAAGGATGAAAATTGTAAATGGAGATTAAGGGGGAAGAAGAAGGCACTTTGTGACATTTTTGAGGTTACTGTGTTTCACAACGAACACACATGTAACTTGGATTCTAGACATTCTGATCACCGGCAAGCAGCACCGTGGGTCATTGGTCACATTATTAAGAACAAGTACACATCTTATGGATCTAACTACAAAGCAAAAGACATACAGAGGGATATGTTTGATGAATATGGCATCAAGATGAGTTATGAGAAAGCTTGGAGATGTAGAGAGAAGGCAGTTATGTACAAGAGGGGTACTCCAGCAGAATCTTATACGAAATTATATGGTTACTTCTACATCTTTGGAACGTAAGAATCCGAGCACTATTACCGACATTGTCGGCGAGGATAACCGGTTCAAGTATCGTTTACGGTCACTCGATGCTTGTAGGAAGGGATTTAAGTATTGTCGTCCTGTGATTAGTATCGACGGAACATTCTTGAAGACGAAGTATGGAGGAACACTGTTAGTTGCTGTTGCGTACGATGCAAACAACCAATTGTTTCCGGTAGCCTTTGCAATTGTTGACAGTGAGAATCATGACTCTTGGAAGTATTTCTTGCGGAAGTTGAAGGAAGCCATTGGTGAGGTTGAAAATCTTATGTTCATATCGGATAGGCATCAAAGCATTGAACATGCTGTTGATGTTGTTTTCCCAGAAGCATGCCACTGTGCATGCTTCAAGCATATTACTATGAATGTCAATCACAAGTTTAAGACTGATGTATGCAACAAGCAAATATGGCTTGCAGCTTACGCATGGAACAAGACGGAATGTGATAGGCATTTTGAGGTGCTGAAACAGATGGACCCTGCCATTGCTACATACATCGAGCAAATAGGGTTTGAAAAGTGGGCTCGTCCTTATTGTCCAGGCGATCGGTACAGCATAATGACAAGCAACGCTGCCGAAAGCTTCAACAAGGTGACAGAAGAATTCAGAAAATATCCAGTAACTATTTTGGTTGACTTCATCAGGTTCACAATTCAAAGTTGGTTTGCTTCTCGTCTCGAAAAGGCTAGTAAGTGCGCTACTCCTTTGGCTACTACTTTTGAAAATGATTTAAAGGATCAACACAAAGATGGTATGTTCAGGAGTGTCCTTCGTAATGGTGCCCAATTGTTCAACGTTGGTACGAGTCCTCAAGGTGAGAGAGGTGGTGATGTGAACTTAGTGGAGAGAACATGCACTTGCGGACTTTTCCAAACGCTCAAAAACCCTTGTCCCCATGCATGTGCCGCAGCAGTTAGTCAGAATGTGAGCGTGTACACACTTTGCTCTCCATATTACACTAAAGAAACGTGGAAGAAAACCTACGATGCCACAATTAATATTGTTGGCGAGGAGGATGAGTGGGTACTACCGGAACATATCAAGAACATAAGAATCGGGGTACCAGTGGAGAAAAAACCAGTAGGTCGGCCTAGGAAGAGCAATGCAGGTAGAAGACCGACGAAGCGTAGACCGTCTAGTGGTCAGGTGGTAGTGGAACCTCGTCATTGTTCGCTATGTCACGGTTTAGGGCACAACAGAGCTACATGCAAAGCTCGAGTTTGAACCATTTCTCTAATATTTAAATGAATATGTGTTGTATTGCTGGTTGTTGGATATTGTGCTTTTTTCTCCTAGATTAATACTTTTTTGGTTTGTTTACCGATTTTTAGGCGACATTATGCGATTACTGTGCGATTTGTAACTGACAGGAGCTTGTTTTTAGTTTGTTTTGTATTTTTTGGCGATATCCTGCGATTTTTGTGCGATGTTAACTGACAGGATCTTGTTTTTGGTTGCTCGGTTCTGTATTTTTTGGCGATATTTTTGCGATTATGGTGCGATTTTGTGCGATATTAACTGACAGGATCCTGTTTTTGAGTTTGCTTTGGTTCTGTATTTTTTGGCGACATTGTGCGATTATAGTGCGATTTTTCTGCGATGTGAACTAATCTAGATTTGTTAGTTTGTGTATTTTGGCGATATTATGCGATGAATGTGCGATTTTGATGCGATTCTTAGCGAAATTTTTTTTCAAGAAGCCATCATTTCACAGTATTTATCAAAAATTTAAAAAAGAAATAAATTGATACAAGCAACAATTTAAATAACTTTAAATTTACTTGTTATATATAATTTTGGTGAGATTATAATACAATTACAAAAGGGGAGTTTATGTGTACAAGATTAACATTGCAAAAACCTACAAAAAACTACCACGTTAAGTTCTGGTAAAATAGGTCCACACACCACCTATGTCTAAAGGTGAGCATGTTATCAGCATGCACATGCTCCAACGACCGATCCAGCAGCAAGTGCTCAATGTGCTCCATGGCATACATTCCACAATTGCCACTAAAAAAAAACTAAATATTAGCAACAATTAAGTTAAGTAATTCATAATGGAGTGCAAAATTAAATAAATTACTCAAAATATACAAAAGAAAAAGAGATTGACCTACTCTTCGTTTGTGGTACAACCTCCGAGGTAGCTCGTCTATAATGGAGGGGTAGGAGCTGACTGAGATCGCCCAACTCCACCGGATGTACATAATTGTTGTATTGGAAATAACCGCTATCTCGAATTAGATTTGCAAAGAGCTCGCCGTAAGGCTTCAAATATGACTCCATGGCTGCCTCAACGGTGGCACCGATATCAGAATCATATACAATGATCTCCCAGTTCTCGATATCCACCTCAACTGCCACCCAATGGCGCTCTTTGGGAAGGTGCAACACAAAGTATATGTACTCCTGCTTCTCCCAACATGGCAAGTATCTGTGCGGTATCCCCTGCACGTAACTCATAACGCCCTCATCCCATTTCATCTTGCTCTTGTCACCCTCATACATATTCCAAAACATGGAAAAGAACTGTGGAGCAGATGTGTCCAAAACTACACCTTTTCGAGTGTAGACTTCTGGGTACAGGGTCCGTCTTCTCCTCAATAAGTGCGCCATGGCATCAATTTGCTGTGTTTCAAAAGAAAACAGTAAGAAAGAAATCGCATAAAAGTCGCACAACAAATCGCAGGAAATCGCACAAAGAAATCACCAAAATTGTTACAAAAATCGCACACAAATCGCACAATAATCGCACATAAGTCGCAAACAATCATAAATCAGTTTATAATCGCACGCACATCGCATATAAATCGCATAAAAGTTGCATCACCAGGTTATACATAAAGTGAGTATAAATCGCATATAAATCGCATGTAAGTCGCACAAAACAATGAAAAACACAATAAAGT
Organism: Cannabis sativa; assembly: GCF_029168945.1. Lineage (NCBI taxonomy): Eukaryota > Viridiplantae > Streptophyta > Magnoliopsida > Rosales > Cannabaceae > Cannabis > Cannabis sativa. The sequence goes on along the minus strand of NC_083602.1, from coordinate 43,435,633 downwards.
AATTCTGTTAAGAAATAACTTACATCATCGTCGAGCCATTCGTTCAGCACCATCAACTTCACGAACTAGGATCTAGTGGCTTCGCCAGTGTGAACATCCCTAGGACGGCTATTGTCCCTAGCATAAGTAATCCACTTCTGGAAAAAATTTAACAGCCGGGGGTCCGCCGGTTTCAGTGTGTCTACTACCACGGGCCCATGTCGTTGTTTCTTCTTCCCAGCTGTGTAGTCATTCAAGAAAACCGGCTTCCGCTTTCGCCTAAGCCTACAGAACTCCACCCCATCTGGTGGCCCCTGCAACTCTTCCACATCCTGAGATTCTGTATCACCCAGCGAAATGACAATGGCGTTTGCAGGAGTAGAAGGAACGTCACATACGTCAGGTTGCCAATCTTCTGGGTAGACATCATCATCATCATCATATGTCGGCGGTGATGGATGTACCGTCTGTAATGGCTCTGCCGTGTCGGATGGATGTGTGGGGTCTGATTGCTGTGCCGGCCCTGATGGTTGTGTCGGCTCCGAAGGCTGCTTCTGTAACAAACTTATCACGGTCGCAATTTGATCCATGATAAGATTCTTCATCTCTTTCTGACTTCTCTTGAAGTCAGCCTTCATCTCAGTCTGGGCAGTGAGAATCGCAAGTTGTTGCGCTTCTACCTTCTCCAATCTCTTAGCCAACAAGAGGTAGTCGGAGTCATTGGGTGGAGCAGAGCTTGGGGGCACAGTGGCAGGGGTTGGGGGCACAGTGGCAGATGTGGAGGCGTCTGCTGTTTCCTTGGGTGGGGATGGTGGAATAATTTTGGACCTTTCCACATATTCTGCCACCCGTTGGGCTTGGGTCTCGAATGCGGTCGAATCTTGCGCCCCGGCTTGTGTTTCTTCGACCTCATCCAACCCCATTTCCACTGTGGGGACCTCACCCTCACAATTGTCCTTCCAGTAATCAACCTCCCAATTCCGAGGATACAAGATTTGAAGCACAACCATCTGCAAAAACACAAGATCACGTTAAATCGCAAACATGTCGCACAAAAATCGCAAATAAATCGCAAAAACAAAAAAAATCGCATACATATCGCACAAAAATCGCACTATATCGCCAAAAATCTATTACATATACATAGAAAAGTATATTAGCTACTGTCATCAAAAATCGCACAAAATCGCACAGTCATCGCATACAGTCGCCAAAAAATATTAAAACAATACAAGTGATGAGACTTCTAACAAATCGCACAACAATCGCACAAGAATCGCATAAAGTCGCTAAACAAATAAATAAAACAATACAAGTAAAAATTTATAAGGAGTGCAAGTAAAATCGCACAAAATCGCTCAATGATCGCACAAAGTCGCCAAAAAACTTATTAATCACTTAACATTTATAATGCACTGTAAAGTAAATCGCACAAATATCGCACAATATCGCATCAAATATCGCATATAACACAGATTACACTTAAAGCAAAAAATAATTGCGCTAAAATAGAGAAAGATTCACATACCCTTTTCTCAAAGAGTGCAGCCACATCAGCTTGCTTCACATCATGTTTCGTGACTGTGTCGGGGGTGCTCCAGTTCAACATTCGAGGGAATCGAGTCCCTTTGCACTGGCCATACTTCTTCCCCAAAACTTGCATGGCCTCAAATGCCCAATATTGCAGCGCAGGAGCATATCCGTACACGTTGTACTTCGCTTTAGGTTGAGTAACCTTTTTCTCCTTCTTGTGTTTCTTCTTGGTCTTATCGTTCTTATCCATGTAGTTTTGCCTAAGTTGTTGCATATTCTTAGTTGTGGAAGACAACAACTTCTGATAAGAAAGAAGACCCCAAGGATACTCGAAGAACTTGTCTTCATTTTCTACCAACTTTAACATATCTGTCCAGATATACACACCCTCGGCCCGTGACAGCAGAACACCTTCGACAAATGCACACAACCCCAACTTGTATACATCGTCAGCCACATCGCATGCCTCAAACGCTAGCCAAAGGGTTTTAAAGGTCACCCTTTTTGAGTTGTTGAGATAGTCTCGCAAGATCCGATCAGAATCACACTGTGCAGTCAATTCTTCTGACGAAGGACCACCGCTCATCTTTAAGCCTATGATCAAACCGAACTCAGAGCGCCCAAATCTAGCTTCGGTTTTACCCACGTAAAACCACACTTCATCGTTTTTGGCTTCACTCACTTTCTTCTTCCTTAGTAACAGTTGATGCACAATAACCCCACTGAATTTCAAATCGCTGGCATTCCAAAAAACACCAAAGGGCGTCTCCTTCACCTTCTGAGTCAAGTTAAAAGCTTCAAATTTAGCCTTGATTGATGCAAAATATCCGTTCCCTCTGTATGTTATACGCCCTGGAAAGTGCTCTGACACTGGGAGAATAAGTTCTGGAGCCATCTGCATTTACAAAGATTAATTAGACTTTATCGCATAAACATCGCACAAAAATCGCCCAAAAATTGCATAAAGATTGCCACTGTGACATACAATCGCATAAACATCGCACATAAATCGCACAATATCGCTAAAAAACAGTACAAAACAAACAAAAAATAAGATCCTGCCAGTTACAATCGCACAAAAATCGCACCTAAATCGCATAATATTGTTAAAATCGCACAACCTACTCAATATGTCATACATCGTACACACATCGCCTAATGTCACCTAAAGTCGCTAAACATACCAAACAGTTATAATCCAGGTAACAATCGCACAAAATCGCACAGTAATCGCCTAAAGTCGCTAAACATACCAAACAGTTATAATCCAGGTAAAAATCGCACACAAATCGCACAGTAATCGCATAAAGTCGCACAATAAATGCCTGTACAGACTCCAGATACGTCGCACAAAATCGCACATAGAATCGCATAAAATCGCACAATAACCTAAAAACCCAGAAAAAGCTATTGTTCGAAACCCACATTCATCCCACAGTTTTATTGCACAAATTATCCCCAAAAAACATACAAAATAACAACTTTCAATTCAATACCAGATTCAACCACAAATGTATGCATTTTAAAGAAGAAAATTCAAAGAAAAATTCCACGGAAACTAACCTGGATTGCTGGGTTCGTGGGATTCGGCCCAGGGTCTCCTTGTTCGCTCGGGCGTCCGTCGATGGGGTCGATTGGAGTGGGTTCGAGGGTTCGTCTGGGTTGTCGTGGGTTCAAGGGTTCGGTTCGTGCCCGTGGGTTCGTGGGTTCGTCGTCGTCGTCGTGGGTTCGTGGGTTTGTGGGTTTGTGGGTTCGTGGTCGTCTGGTGGTTGTTTGGTGGTCGACTGCGATTGGGGTTAGTGGGTTTTGGTTGTTTGGTCGTCTGGTGTGGTTGTTGTTTGCAGCGTCGGTGGGGAGAGGGAATGAAGAGAGAGAATGTAGAAGAGAGAGAATAGAGTTAGAGGGAATGAGAGAAGTTTGAAAAGACAGGGGTATTTTTGGAAGATAATTAAAAGATAGGTATAGTTTTTTTATGTGTAATAATTGGGTATAATTAAACACCCTATCTAATTTTTTAGCATAAATTATCAAATTTCCCTAAAAAAAAATAGTGAGAATCTTATATCAAGCATACATTAGCCGAGGTAAATCAAAAAGTAACGTAAAAAATACTCTAAAAGTAAAATAAAAGAATACTGCTTTGTAGCATGTAGCGATAGAATAATATATTTGAGGTATAATTATTTTAATCATTTTATGTCAATCTCTCTTTTTTAATAAATATTTTATTATTCTTTTATATTATTTAAATAATTAAAATATTTTAAAATAGATTCTTTAAATGATATAAGAAAAGAATACAAAATAGTGTAATATAAAAGTGTACGAAATAAAATAAAGAAAGTAGAGTTTTAAATAATATACTTTCCACGTTAGATTTTTCTATATATATACTCAGAAAGTTCAATCTAATAAAAATTTAGAATCTGTAGTTTTCCTTCTTCTTGTTTTCTTTCTTTCAAATTTCCTTCAAATATATGTATAAATGTTTACTAAAAATGCAATTCACACCAATAAGTTTTTATTATTATTATTATTATCATTATTATTTTACAACAAATCAAAAAGTTATGTTATTGCTGTGTATTTATGGAATTTTGTAGAGAACAGATTTTTTTCTTAATAAAGATTACTTATATGTAAAAAAGAAAATAGACATAAATTTTTTTGAACTCCACAAAAACTATAATAATAATACTCTAAAAAAAACAACTACCTAGTGAAAATAAAGGACATATATGACAATTCAAAATGAAGAAATAAAAAATCTTAAATTATTCAAGGCTTAATGAGGCTTTATTTTCCTTCTCTATGATTTTTTTTTTTTCAACATCTGTCAATCCATTAAAAAATGGTAATTATTATTCAATTCTCTCTTCCTCTCCTGGGAACGTTAAATTTATAAATTCAGAAAGAATTTTACGTTTGTTTTCCTCTAAACTCTCTTTCTTCACCCACTTTCTCTTCCACTTAATCCAAAAAAAAAAAAAAAGAAAAATACTCCAATGTATATATTTATATACATTAGAAAAACTAACGAGTGAGTACTGAGTTAAGAGGGTCATCAAAGAACAGCAGAGAGGGAAACGAAAATGACATCTCCAGTACTAGCGACAGATTCTCCCACAAAAAAACCAAAAATGGGGTCATTATTTGGAGACTTATTCAAATCATTAGCCATATCAGGTCTACTCATCTTCCTCTTCTACATAATTTTGTTCGACAATACTACACACAACTCCCTCATACAGAAATGGCCAATACCAATTACAAACAGCACTAATCTTATTTCAAGTACTCCTGATCCTAATAACCCCATGATAAAAACCAACCTAAGCCACCTCGTTTTCAGCATAGTTGGCTCCATGAACACGTGGAAGAACAAAAGGCACTACTCCGAAGCCTGGTGGAGACCCAACGTGACTCGAGGATATCTTTTTCTAGACAAACCACCCAAAAACGAGTTCCTCCCTTGGCCATCTTCGGCCCCACCATTTCGCGTGAACGAAAAGGTCAAGGCAATATACGAAAGAGCCTCGAACCCTTCTCAGGTTAGGATTGTGCGGACGATTCTTGAGATGGTTAGAGAAGGTGACGAGAATGTTAGATGGTATGTGATGACTGACGACGACACCGTTCTGGCATTGGATAACTTGGTAGAAGTTTTGAGCAAGTATGATCATACTAAGTACCATTATATTGGTACCAGTTCTGAGTGTATCAGGTCCAACTACGATTTCTCGTTCGAGATGGCCTTTGGGGGAGCTGGCTATGCGTTGAGTTATCCTTTGGCTTCCTTAGTGGCTTCCAAGTTGGATGGCTGTCTTAAGAGATATCCCACTTTGAGAGTCAGTGATTTCATGCTGTATTCTTGTTTGGCTGATCTTGGTGTTGCCCTCACTCATAACAATGGCTTTCATCAGGTGATAAATTTTATTATGTATTATTAATTATTTTGAATTTTTTAATGACGTGACATCATAATCTTAATAACGTTTTAATGGTTATGATGATTAAGTAATTTAACATTCGTATTAACACTAGGAGCAAGAATTGTCAATCATTTCACACTAATGATTGTGATTATTAAGAGTCTTAATGGAGCGGGTCGGATCTGATCCAGTTATAATCCGACCTGATCTGGATCATGTAATAATTGGCCCCGCCCCGCTGCGCCCCGATAGACTTGTTACCCGGATCAGATCCGACCCGCTTTATACGGAGCGGATCTAATCAAACCCAACTTTTTTTTAAAAAAAAAATTAATTTTATATCTAAATTTATAATTTATTTTCCTAAATCTATTTTTTAAAAATCTAATGTAATGCATTATTTTTTTCCTATATATTTTTATTTTATTTGCCAAAATTAATAAAAGAGAAAGAAAATATTAAATTCTTATTACATAAAAAATAAATATGTAATTTTGCTAAAAATTAAAAAATTAGATTTTTTTTTTTTTTTTTGAACAAAGATTTTTTAGGTATGTATGTGCAATAAAAAATTCTAGATAAAAATTAATATTTTTATGTATGTATGTATAAGCATAAAAGGAAAAAAAAAAAAAATTGGTCTTTTTTAATTATTTGATAGATTACGTTATTCTAAACAAACAAACCATGCAAATAGGACAAACATCCAAAAAAAAATATTTGAAAAACACTCAACTAATATCAAATCTCTTACATGCTTTGCTTATGTATGAAAAAATGATCATTTTGTTGGAATGTACAATACAAAATATTTAATCTCAAACGTAAACTCAAGTGGAAGAATCGATTAAATTAATATTTGACTTTCTAAGTCTTATTAGTTTGGCCTAAACACATTAAGAATTGTTTCTAGTTTTTTAGGTAATTATATTTTTGAATATGAACATTTCTTGTACTTCTTATCACAGGTATGTAGTTCATAAGTAAAGGGGATTTAATCTTAAGCTTTTTATTTTTTTTAATATATTGAAAACAGATGAGGTCAAATTCGATCCGTAAAAAAATTAGGTGGGGTAAAGCGAATCTGATCTGAGATCCGATAAGTATTCGAATGTTTTGAATCAGTAATAATCCGTTGATTCAGATGTCCGATCTGATACGAATAAACGAATCTTTTTGCCATGCCTACTGATTATGTTATCTGCTTGGATTTCTTTTCCTAAATTCTTAGCCTCCTAAGGTTGTTTTTCTCTCTAGCCAGGCCTGTCAGTCCTCCTTAAATTTAGACGTGGCTTGGTCAGAGTTTCGCTATTACGATTCGTCTTATCGGTGTGTCATGAATTTTTTTAAGTTGATGTGATATTAAAATTATATGATTTCTTTAAAAAAAAATTAAGAACAAAATATAAATATGAATAATTAAAAATATATATCACTAGAATAAAAATTATTAAAATAAATCAATATATTTATTTTTCATTCTTCTTTATATGGAAAAGGGGGATTCTAACTTAGGACCTTTTTATTAGAAAAAGTGTAGAACCATTTACAGTATGTGTATAACTACTTTATTTTTTATTCTTCTTAGAAAATGAAAATGTACTTTTTAATTAAAATAAGAATAACAAAAAAGAAATATTTAATATATTATACTCTAGATGAGTACAAGAAAATATATATTTTTATGTTTTAATATATATATATATATATATTAATTAATTAATTGAAAGAGGTGATGAGCAAAAACACAAAGAAATTTTTAAGAGTCACTCATAATTAAAAAAGTGAGCGTTGCTATTAGATACCAGTAGTGCCTATCATCTTTTCACATATCACTTTGTGATTGATTAGCGATACTCTTTAAAAGTTATTATATTAAGGGTAAATACTATTTTAGACCCTGTGGTTTGCAAAACTTACTGATTGGACTATCTGATTTGTTAAATAATAAAATAGACCATGTATTTTCTAAAATGATAAAAATAAGACCTTATTCTTAATTTTTGACAATTTTTTTTTAATATAACCAACTTAAAGATAATTCCTAATACGAATATATACAAAAAATGTAAACAATTTTATCATACCACTTTTAGATCGGATTATAATTAAATTTTATTTTGATAAAAAATTAATTCAGGAACCTATTTGTACCATTTTAAAAAATACATGGTCTATTTTGTCATTTAACAAAACAGATGGTCCAATTAGTAACTTTTGTAAAACACATGATCTAAAATAGTATTTACCCTTACATTAAACTCTATGAGACCCGATATTTAATTTGACCAATAGAAATATTAACACATAGAAAAATATTAAGCACCACTAGTACTTTTTACCATTCCTCTTACAAGGTCGGAGGAAAAACTCTCTTTTAACCCATAATTGTTGTGAATGTTATATATATAGTTTAATTTATATTAAAAAATCTAATACGATATCAAATTACATAAATAAGTCATTGTATGCATACGTTCATAGAATACTTCTCTCATATTATAGTTACTCTAACCCTTCCATAATGTTGATTAACTATATGTATTATTAAATATACATCAATTATAACAATCAAAGGTCCAAACGCCGTAAATTTTGATCATTACTTAAAATTTGTGGTTGTAGATTGATCTACATGGTGACATATCAGGACTACTTTCAGCTCATCCACAGACTCCATTCCTCTCCCTCCACCACATTGACACCGTAGACCCGATCTTCCCCAACAAAACCCGACTCGACTCCATCAAACACCTCATGAAGGCAGTTAAAGTTGACCCCTCTCGTGTTCTCCAACAGACAATATGCCACCACAGGCCCACCAACTGGTCTATCTCCATCTCATGGGGCTACTCCACAAACATCTATGAAGCCACACTCCCTCGCAGTTTTCTGCGCAGACCACTCGAGACTTTTCGCCCATGGCGGGGACAAAGATCAAGTAGGTCACCTTTCTACATGTTCAACACACGGTGGCCGACCAACAATCCCTGTGAAACTCCTCATGTCTTCTTCTTCCACTCCACACAGGAGTCCAATGATCGAATTATGAACACTTATGTAAGAGCATCTTCTCCAACCTTAGCACCTTGTGGTAACCACTCTGCCAATCACATTCAAAGAATTCGAGTCTTTTCTCCTGCAAAACTGCCACTGGAGGTCAGTACTTAGTCATAAATGATTATGATTGTATACAGCAATCTGCATTATGTTTTGCTAATTTATTTGTTTGTTTTGATTATTGTGTGTTTTTCTGTGAAAATGTAATAGAGTAATGGAAGAGACTGTTGCGACGTGGTATATGGAGATGGAGAAAACACTACAGAGGTCAGATACAGAGCATGTACCAAGGAAGATGTCACAGCTTAATTTAACAAGAGAAGGGCATGAATGTACTAAGCTTAAATTTAGATTTAACTTTCCGATTAGTAAGTTATATGGACTGCGACGGAAATGAATACTAGATATGTTGAACAATAATTGCTTGATAATCATACAGCTTCGGGATAAAGAAGATCATGCATAAGAGTTTTCAATGGTTGGTGATTTTCACAGGAACCACTAATGACAAGAAACAAAACTCATGGTCATGATTCGCTTGGCTTGTTGTGCATACGTATTCTCGTTAATAACTGAACTAATAAAAAAGGCAATACTACAATATTTTTGGAGCCATAAAACTATAGTAATTTGCTCGAACCACAGAATACAGATCTCTTCAATAATTACAAAAACTCATTCCATAATAAAGAAAACAACAACAATTCAAGTTTATGTAACAGTGTACCACAAATCCTCATGAATGGGGTTGAAATTATAATGGACCAGAAACTAATTATCAAAATCCCATGTGTTAGCACTGTCAAGAGCTGTAAATGTACTACGACAAAGAATATCCAAAGCATCCTAAGCACCAAAAACTCCCCCACAAATCCAATTTTTAGCAATTTGCCATTCTTTTACAACATCTCTGTAGTGGAGCAAGGGAGACTAACTTCACTCTATATGATTCCTTTTAAATAAAGAAAAATAGAAATGGCAGTGAAGGCGAACCAACAATTACTAATGGGATTTCTGGATTCCTATCCAACGAGCGTAGTCCACCCACCTGTGATTAGAGTTTAGAAAATGATCAGAATATAAACACGAAGGGGAAAGACTCATTTGAGAATAAAAAATGCTGATAGTAGAATAATTCTTACAATAATGAACCCAAGAATGTATTGCCAGTCCTAACAGCAAAGCACATTGCACTTAGCATGAGCTTGTGTTGGTGTAGTAAGGGTTCCAAGAAACGCTGTTCAATAACACCGGCCAATACTTGATACCTGTCAGTCACAATTATCGTTTTGGTAAAGTTATTCCAATGCTAATGCTAGTCATGAAACCAATAGTTACATGTACAGACAGTTGAAGCACTCTAGCAAGAATAAATAGTTTAATAATTCAGCTAAGTTTATGTAATAAACTGATGAGCACATCGTGTGCCAAGTTTAACAAATCCGTCACACCAACTTAGCACATAAGCGAGGATGAATTGCTAAACTAAAAGGTCCATTTATAGTTAAAGTGATACTGGAGAAGTCACGTACCTGAGGTTGCTAGAAACTGCCATGTACACACCGTAGGCAACACTGGTGGATACTATAGGCACATTCTCAACTTCAACAGCAGCATCCTTATTTACTGCCTTCTTTGCATTAATCAAGGCATTTGTCACAACCGTACCAACCTAAATAAAAATAATTAACCAATTTTATTACGCCAGCTTCAGATTTGTGAAAGTTAGATTTCATTTTTATTTCTTTTTTTTTTTAAATCACAGCATTATCAGGAAAGAAAGAAGTAGCAGAAACAGTTACATAAGCAAACAGAAACTAACCAGTGATGAAGCAGTGCCAACTGCAAAAAGCTTGGTACCATTGCGCTGCAAGAACAATCAAGTCAGTGTAAGTACCTAAAATCATTTTATTTTTCTCCACTGAAAACTAGGAGGCATCTTCTCCTTACCAATATGGCACCAATTCTCTGCATTACTGAATATGATGTTCCAGAGAGAGCAATCTGCCGATAAATATGTAGAATAATATGAGTAGCTGTAAACAAACCTCGGAAAGAATTGTAAATTGTTGACAGAAAAAGATAAAAACCTGGAAGGCGTTATCAGGGCAGTTATGGAAAAACTTGGCAATGAATCCTGCATTGAGTGCAAGCGCAGGTCGTAGAGAAACAGTGGGGGCAGGAAGAAAAACAAGCATGAAATCTGCAATTATGGCCATTACCTAAGAAAAATAGATAGAACGAACTTTTAGAAATAAATTTAAATTTATTCAATGAAAATATTAAGTTACCATGATTCATATAAGATTTTCAAAGCAAAGCGAAATTTGCTTTATGATTTGTCATGGAAAGTAACAAGAGAAGTTAGGCCATGGGTGGCCCCGTACTCATAGTTTGCATAATTCAGAGTGTAAATAAATTATCAAAATAATATATCAATCGACGAGAGAAATGGTAAGAAAACAATACATACCACATCTGCAAAAACAACTTCAAGCTCATTGAAAAAGTTTTCCCTTCGGCGCTCATACTCAGCAGCAGTCTATGATCAATGTAAAAATCAAAACTCAGAAACCAACAAAAGTGATAAACTTTATCAAACCTATCAAACAATATATACGACTATCTCAGATTTTGAAATAGAAACAGAACTGTGGAGCTTAAAAGACCTTTTGATCTCTAACTACTCAGAAAGTGAAGGCTATCTTTTTCATCTTTTAATTTTTATTATTATTTGGTTATTGCTGAAAATGATATCAAGATCACCCACATTTATTATTTACATGTAAATCAAAGAACAATGACAGTGATTGAAAAAAGAAAGTTAGAAAGAGTATACCTTAGTGAACATTCCAACACCGCACTCCATAGCAACCTTAGCCAAGAACAAATCGTCAGCCAAAAGCCTCTCCCTAAATCCAGCGAACTGCATCAGCCACCGGATCAATCCCGACTTCTCAAGCGCAAAGTACCTACTGACAACCAACCCAGGAATCCGCCCCGCCTCAATAGCCGCCGCCAAGTCCTTAGGCAAACTCTCCAGAGACCTCCCCGCTTCTTTAAGAACCAAAAAAGCCTCCGCTCTGTTCTTTCCGCCTGCATTTTCGTCGGATTCACCACCGTCGTCGCCGTGATCATCACCGCCGCCGCCGCCGCCACCTGAAGATCCTCCACCGTTGAATCCACCCACTCCGCCACCGGTGGAAGCAGCAACAAAATGAGACAAACTGCGGCTGTTGGGATAGGTAAGGGAGTTAACGGTTGCGGAAGAGAAACGAAGGTGAAGATGGGACGATGAAGACGATGAGAGAAGTGAACGGTGGGGATTGAGATTAGAAAATGATAACGATGAAGAAGAGGAAGCTGGAGAGAGGCAAAAGGCGATCGCCATTGAGGATTTGGGGAGGTTGTAGTTTGGTGGCGCACACAAATGGAAATCTACCTCCCTACTACTGTGTGTGTTGGGTTTCTTCCTTCTTATTTATTTATATAGACTTTACCTTTAGAGAGATTCTTTTTTTGACAAAAGCTTTAGGGGGATTTGTTTGTTTGACGAGAGTAACGAGAAATTGTAGTGGAGTAAAGGGTTATTTAAGTCATTGCAAAAATAAAAGGGTTATTTAAGTCATTGTACTTCTCGACCTTTACCTTCTTTTTCTATACAACTAGGAAACAAAGTGAGGAGGTTTTATTTTTATTTTATGTTTTTTTTTTTTTGACAAAGTGATTAGAATTACTCATGAATTTACGACGCCCACGTCCGTCACCGGCGCTGGAACCTCCTCGAACCAGGATAGCTCATCGTCTAACCGCAGAGCATGCTTTGCCAAGCCATGGGCCGCTAAATTCTCAGAGCGAGCCACATGGGACAAAACTGCCCTCGGAAATTTAGACAATAAAGCTATAACATCTTCAAACAACGCTCCTAACTTGTTGAATTACATCTCCCCATTGTTGATAGCCGTCACCAAAGCTAACGAATATGAATAAACTGAAAACAAATCAAAAAACCAAAAAAATTTATTAGAAAATAATCAATCCGATCAAAACACTCAAAACTCAAAAATTGAAAAACTAGATCCCAAAATACTATAACTAGCCAAAGGGAGACCCTTTGGCTAGTAGCAACTTAACTCTTGTATTTTACTTCATCATCATCTTAGGATTACTATCCTATGGGTCTTAGGATTACTAAGACCCTAAAACCTAAAAATTTTGATATGTAATCTAGTAATAACAAAAATCCTGCAATGCTCCAATCCATAGGATATCAAAAGTTTACTTTGAAAATTATCGCAATAATAAAGTAAGCAACGAATAATGTACTTCAATAACCTTGATTATCAATTATTAGTGTAATTCAATACAATAAAACAAATAACCTTGATTATTAAGCATTAAAGACCCATTAATTCCATAATCCTTCCCAAAATAGACAAAATCAACCATATTAATTCATTATTAATGTCCCCATTTCTAAAATATTATAAATTCCTTTATTGTACTTATTCTAAAAAAGTAATTTTTATACATATTTATTTATGGTAAACCTTATTATAATCAAATCAATCTATATTGAATTGAAATTACTTAAAATAATCCAATTTAGCTATTATGACATAATTATTCCTATTTTAATTTCCAAAAAGTTGTAAAACTTCCAAAAATTGTATCCTTTTAAGTTACCATAAAATATTTATAATGATACCTTCCTATACCACATAGATTACAAACCAAATTCCATAAAATTTTACTTCCCAAATATATCTGAACACAATAAATTCGCAATTGACAAGATACCTCATTTTATTACAATATCTTCGTATTTATTATTCTTTAAATTACTTGATTAATTTTAAATAAAAATATTAGAATCTGACTATTAAATTCCACCCCTTTCCCTTTTTGCTAATAATTCCTAAAAATATGAACTAACCATAGCTAAAAGCTATTATCGTTTAAACTTAATCATCCTTAAACCTTATTTCACTTGAAAATATTTTTAAAATATCATTTTAAAATTTTCTTTACATCATACCTTAACTTAAATAACCCTTATATTCCAACTAGTAAAATTTGTCTAGTGCATAACTTGTTTATTTTGTAATTTTATTGTGCCAACATTTTATTATATTTTCAATACAAGAAGCCGTGAAAATTTTAAACAAACTACCCTAAATAATTAGGGGCCAGCCATGTAATAGGCGCTATAGCCTTGTAAGGCGCCAAAGCCATAAAAATGGCGCAAAAATAGAACAAACCAATAACAAAAATATTACAATATATCCCATTATAACAATTCAACTCTACAGAAACAAGAAATTTTCGGACAACAAATTCTTTGAAGAAAACTTCATAGTTTCATCCGTACTCTTTCCTCTTACAACTATCAAAACAAGATTATACAAGAAAAATAATAAAAATAAGAACAAAATATATAAAATTTAAAATGCAAAAGAAAAAATTGATGGTACATCTTATAAGAAAACAACACCATATAAAACTTTAAAGATTTTCTTCATATATTTTGACATTGATTAGAACAGAACAACCCTACACCATTTTATTGATGAAAAAATGACAAAAAGACTAAAGAGAACTTAACTCTAATCTTATTAAAGAGAACAAGATAAAAGAATGCCAGAATGAACCTTACCTCCGGTGCTAGTGAAAGGAGTAATTTGATTGAGAGTCTTAGGAAAACTAAAGCCAACTATATCAACCACGACTGATTCAAGTATACTTGATATTATACTTAACAAAACATTCCAACACCCACTTGGCTGATCCAATCAACGGAGAACTCTTTGCTTTTTATTAATCAATTTAATAATTTACGGTTCTTTTAGAATTCATGAAATAATAATAATAATAATAATAATAATAATAATAATAATAATAATAATAATAATAGAAAAAATTAAGAATAAGAGGTAGGATTACCTTGAACTTGGGTGAATTCTTGTTCTCCTTTGATGCTTCGTTCAATTTTTCGAAGCTCCAAGGCCCTTGGGCATGATAGTATATTAAGTAAGAGTAACTTATTTGATTGGTCAACTGCGTTGTCTCTTGCTTTGTTTATTGGTATAGTAGTGGGCATAGTTATCTACCACCACGCTCCAATGATTATAGGAAAGGTTTGGTTGTTTAATGAGCAGACTAGAAATTCAAATTCTAGAGCTTCACCTTCCAAGAGAAAGAAATCTAGGAAATCGGAAAAGGGCAAGAAAGAATTTCAAATGGGTAAGATTTGAATAAGCAGAGAGAGATTTTTGTGACAAACAGAGAAAAATAGAGGAGGTTTTATTTTGTTTAGTGATAATTAGTAAACATCCCGCGCTTAGCGGTGAATATATAAAATATTTTAAATTATATATTAAAAATAAATTATATAAATCAATTAATGATAATTACTTAATAAAATTGTATTAAAATTTTAACTTTACTATTAAAAAATTTATTACATAAATACTTAAAATATTAAATTTGTTGCTAATAAATACAAAAATTCGAAAAATAATAAATAAATTCTCATTTATGGTTTAGTTTTTATTCTGAAGTGTTTGTTAAGTTTTGAGTTCGAATTTTATTGTGTGTGTTTTTAATGTTTGAGTTTTAGTGTTTTATTGGAGTTCTAATGTTTAAGTTTGTATTTATGAGATCTGTTTTTATTTATTTATTTATTTTTATAGATTTTGAGAGCTTAAAATTTAATGTTGTTTTTATTGATTATTAGGACTGGAAGTTTAATTTTTCATACGGGAATTCAAGTTTGTCTTTTCGTTTCATTGATTGAAAAATATTAGTAGAAAGTTTATGGAATGAAAATTTTAAATATATGAAAATAACATTTGAATCGAGAATCAAAGTTTATTGTTGATCTCCGTATACAAAAAAAATATTTATTGTTAATCTGTAAAGATAATATGGCTGGAAGAAGTTGGAAAAATTAATTTTTATTTCATTTAATATGTATATAATATTTTTTTTTTGAATATTATGAAGTTATTTTAGTTATTTTTTTGTTTTTTTCAAATTCTTTTTTTTAAAAAAAAAATTATTAGTTTGGCCAATACTATATTAACATGTGGCACTTTATTGATCAACTAACAGAACAGCAAATTGAGTGTTAAGTTTAGAAATTTGAGGATATAAATAGGAACTGTTGACATCAAATTTATATGATTGGAATATAAAAATAATACATTATAAAAAAAAAAAAAAATTATTCATAATCTCATACCTGTTTCTTCTTCTACTTAATCTCACACCTGTAAAAAAAACATCACACATATATATAGCTATAAATACATATCTATATAAATAATCGAATAATTAATTAATTTATAATTATATTTATTATTATGTGTTTTTTAAAAAATAATTAATTTAAGATAGATATTTTTATAGAAGATTTATTAAAATAATAGTAAAATATTAATTTGTAAATTTATACTTTAATAAAGTATTAAAAAAATTGAGAAAATTAAGGAAAAAAAAAGAAAAATAATTTCAGAGAGATTAACTGTAACACCCTAACTAACTTAGGCGTATTACGTGATTTTCAAACGTACTGTGCAGCTCGTTGCTAATCAACGAGGTTTATAGAAAAACGTGATTAATTAAAATTTTGCTTTTTAATTAAACTTATAAAATAATATTACAAAAGACTCGGGATCCCGATTATAAAATCATTTACAAAAAGATTTAACTGTTTAACTGTTACATAAAATAAAAGTCGTCTAACGACTAGTTACAAAAATCAGCCTCGCTGTCCCGATGATCGTACGCTTTAGGCCTAACCCCCCCGACATGTACAATCTTCACAAGCTCGCTCACGGTCCATCAGCTTTAGCCTTGCCTTTACCTACACATAAACGTAGATCTGTGAGTCGACAGACTCAGTAAGAAAAGCATACTAATACTCATACATAATTCTAACTGCCGTGTCCAACACGATACTGAGTCCCGCTACTGCCATGTCCAACATGGTACTGAGTTCTGAACGTTCATAGGGACGGTACTATTGACACGTAACAACCTGATCGGTCGAACCGGTCATACTCCGGCTGCTGGTCATACTCCAGCCTGTACCGACGTGTTACTATATCCTCCTGATCGGTCGAACCGGTCATACTCCGGCTGCTGGTCATACTCCAGCCTGTACCGACGGGATACGTCAATAGCACGGAACCACCAACCAAGTGTCAGCCTGATCGGTCAAACCGGTCAAACCCCGGCTGCTGGTCATACTCCAGCCTGTACCGACGTGACAGGGTTGGATGGTTCGAAGCCAACATACAACTAATGTAATCTAATAGGCTTCCTACATGCACGCTAAACATGTAATCTACATATGCATACTGTTATACTAATCTTACCTGGATTCCGAATTCAGGTGTGCGTCAACTCCGATCGGAACTTTAGCTGAGCGGCGGATTACTGGCTCCTAAACCATAAAAATCACAACGCTATAAGTGATACACTAAATCACTTCCCGGGGACTTAAACTAGGAACTAAAAGTTTCCCTATCGATAAAAAGCATGGCAATACCCCTTAAAACATAAAAACGAGGAAAAACACGGGTTCTGAAAATTCCCCAACCGGAATTCCGGTTCTGGGAAATTCAGGACCCCCATCCGGAATTCCGGATGCACAACCGGAATTCCGGTTCCTCGCAGGCAGCAACATCAAATTTTCATAACTCGACCAATTCAACCCCAAATTGATTCAAACTTTCCAGACCTGTTCTAAACCTTCCCTAGAACATTTCTAAGGCCTCAAAACAACCCAGAATACTCAGAAACAAAAATCACCATGTGAGCTCCAAGCTTTGAGTTAAAACTCAAACTTGGCTAAAGCTCACTCACAAGCCTCAAAGCTAGCTTAGAATCACATAATCAAGCATAGAAACACTGCAGAAAACAAAACCTAATTCATGCAATAACTACAGCCACCAATTTCTCAATTTTTTACTTGAAAACCTTAGCTTCTTAACAAGAAAATTAACCAACTCAAGCAAGAACAACTAGCATGCATTTCAACCTAACTAAACATAATTAATTCAACATTTTAAACATAAAAACAACAACAATCACAAGCAACAAAGAATAACATCAAAAAGCATGCATTTCACTCCATAATTCATCATTTTTTTCAAGAAAACAAAGAAAGACAAATAAGAAATACATACCACAATCAAGAGTTCCCAAAGATGTGATGAATCAAGCTTGAAAAACCCAGCCTTTGAATCCCAAATACCCAGCCGAAATGGAGAGGAAAAGAGAGCTTTTCCTTTAAAATTTCTAACTTTCTAACTTTGTGTTTTTTGTGAAAAATGAATAAATGAAAACAAATCACATATATTATTTCATTTCAGCCATAAATAATCCATTAAATTAAACATTTATTCCATTTAATAACTCACATAAGACAAAACACTAATGGGGCAAAAAGACCATTTTGCCCCTCCACCATAAAACCACATAAATCATACTAAAGGGGTATTTTTGGGAAATTCTAAATTCCCGGCCATTCCCGACATTCCCAATGTCTAAAACCCGTCCCCAAACTACTAACATACTAAGTTGTGATTTCTACTGAGCCAAACGCCGAGTTCCAAAATACCGGGCACCAGAAATGCAAAATATGAAAACTACTGAATAACATAACCATGCATTTCTGAATTCCATAAATAACAGTAATAAATTATTTAAATAGCTATAAATAATTTCATAATTAATCATAAACAACTGATAATTTCCAAATTAACTAAGCGGGCTTTACAACTATCCCCCCCTTAAAAGGATTTCGTCCCCGAAATCTAACCTGAATAACTCTGGATATTGAGCTCTCATATCTGTCTCTAGCTCCCAAGTGGCTTCCTCCACCTTGCTGTTTCTCCAGAGAACCTTGACCAATGCTATGGTCTTATTCCGAAGGACTTTATCCTTTCGATCCAGGATCTGCACTAGTTGTTCCTCATAAGTCATGTCTGGGTACATGTTGAAGGCTCTCATAACTGAGTATATGAGAGGGATCTGAAACGTATTTTCTCAACATCGAGACATGGAATACGTTGTGAACTGCTGATAAGGCTGGAGGCAATGCTAACCGATATGCCACTTGACCTATCTTCTCGAGAATCTCGAAAGGTCCTGTAAATCTAGGGCATAACTTGCCTCTTTTCCCGAAACGTTTAATCCCCTTCATCAGAAATACCCGTAAAAACACATGTTCCCCTACTTGGAACTCAACATCTCTGCGTTCTGACCGCGTAACTCTTCTGTCTGCTCTGTGAGGCAAGCATTCTAGCTTTTATCTTCTCTATCGCCTCATTGGTCCGCTGAACTGACTCTGGACCTAGGTATTTCCTCTCCCCTGTCTCATCCCAATGGATAGGGGATCTACATTTCCTACCGTACAACAGTTCATAGGGAGCCATCCCTATCGTACTCTGATAACTGTTGTTGTAAGAAAATTCTATCAATGGTAGATACTTATTCCATGAGCCTTCAAAGTCCATAACACAGGCTCTCAACATATCCTCCAATATCTGAATTGTCCTTTCGGACTGACCATCTGTCTGAGGATGGAATGCTGTACTGAATTTCAGCTTCGTACCCATTGCCCGTTGCAAACTTTGCCAAAATTTGGAGGTAAACTTCGGATCCCTGTCCGAAACTATAGACTTCGGTACCCCATGAAGTCTTACTATCTCTCTGACATACAGTTCTGCCAACTGATCCACTGAAAATGTTGTTCTAACCGGCAGAAAATTAGCAGATTTCGTAAATCGATCCACCACTACCCAGATGGAATCAAATAAACCCGTGGTCCTAGGTAACCCGACCACAAAATCCATCGTGATATCCTCCCATTTCCATTCTGGTAGGGTTAGAGGCTGTAACAACCCTGCTGGTCTCTGATGTTCAGCCTTAATCTGCTGACAAGTGAGGCATCTCGATATGAATTCTACCAAATTCTTCTTCATACCGCTCCACCAGAAGTACGGTTTCAAATCTTGGTACATCTTAGTGGTGCCGGGATGCAGAGAATACGGGGTAGAATGAGCCTCCTCAAAGATCTCATTTATAAGTTCCACACTATTCGGAACACAAACCCTGGCTTTATATAAAAGCATCCCACTGTCTGACACTGAAAAGTCCTTGGCTTGACCAGCCAACACCTCATCTCGGATCTTTACTAACTCCGGATCTGTCATCTGAGCGACTTTTATTCTTTCCAACAGGTCAGATTGCAGCGTTAAGTTGTGAAGCTGACCTATCACAAACTCAATGCTGGATCTAACCATATCCTCTGCTAGCTGAGGTGAGATCTGAACCATACTAGCTACTTGCCCGGGACCCTTTACGCTCGGGGCATCGGCCACTACATTGGCTTTTCCGGATGATAGAGGATCTCACAATCGTAATCCTTCACTAATTCCAACCAACGCCTTTGTCTCATGTTCAAATCTTCTCGAGTAAAGAAATACTTGAGACTTTTATGGTCGGTATAGATCTCACACTTCTCTCCATAAAGGTAATGCCGCCAAATCTTCAGTGCAAAAACCACTGCGGCCAATTCTAGATCATGAGTCGGGTATCGCTGTTCATAATCCTTTAACTGACGGGAGGCATAGGCGATGACCCGATCGGCTTGCATCAATACACACCCCAAACCCTGTTTGGATGCGTCGCAATATACTACGAACTTCTCCTTGTCCGAAGGCAAAGCTAGCACTGGAGCAGTAATCAACCTCTGTTTCAGCTCCTGAAAACTAGCTTCACATTTATCTGACCAGATAAACCGCTAATTCTTCTTTGTAAGCTCAGTTAGGGGCATTGAAATTTTAGAGAACCCTTCAACGAACCTACGGTAGTACCCAGCTAAACCCAAGAAGCTTCTGATCTCTGTCACTGTCTTCGGTCTCGGCCAATCCCTGACGGATTCGATCTTCCCGGGATCCACCTTGATCCCGTCTTTACTCACAATGTGCCCTAGGAAGGACACTTGAGATAGCCGGAACTCACATTTCTTGAACTTGGCATAGAGCTTATGTTCTCGAAGCCGTTGCGGTACCATCCGAAGATGTAACTCATGCTCCTCTTTCCGATCGAGAGTACACGAGGATGTCGTCGATAAACACAATCACACGGATATCGAGGAAATCCTTGAATACTCTATTCATCGTGTCCATGAATCTTTGCGGGAGCATTGGTTAGTCCGAATGACATAACCAAAAATTCATAATGTCCATACCTAGTGCGGAAGGCCGTCTTTGGAATGTCCTCCTCTCGGATTCTCAACTGATGATAACCCGAACGGAGATCAATCTTAGAAAAGACTGTCTTCCCCTGAAGCTGATCGAACAAGTCATCGATCCTAGGTAATGGATATTTATTCTTTACCGTCAGCTTGTTCAACTCCCTGTAGTCGATGCACATCCTCATAGATCCATCCTTCTTCTTGACGAATAAAACCGGGGCTCCCAGGGGGTGACACACTTGGGCCGAATGAACCCTATGTCAAGCAACCCTTGGAGCTGAATCTTTAATTCCTTAAGTTCAGCTGGAGCCATTCTATACGGGGCTTTGGAAACCGGTTCCACCCCTGGTGCCAAGTCAATCACAAAGTCAATCTCCCGCTGAGGTGGTAACCCTGGAAGTTCTTCGGGAAAAACATCCAAAAATTCCCGAACCACCCTGATGTCTTCTGGCCGAATGGTATCTGGCCGAGTGGTGTCCACCACCACGGCCAGAAACCCTAAGCAACCGCCGTACAACAATTCTCTCGCTGACATAGCCGAGATCACCGGGATCTGAGATCCCTGAACCGAACCAACAAATACAAACGGTTCTTCACTTTCCGGTTGGAAGATCACCATCTTCCTTTTACAATCAATGCTCGCCGAATATTTAGATAGGAAATCCATTCCTAAAATAATATCGAATTCGACTAAACTCATCTCTATCAGATCAGCACTTAACTCTCTACCGTCTATCCTGATTGGCATAGACCTAATCCACCTATTGGAGATAACCAATTCTCCGCCAGGTAACAGGGTTCCAAACCCTGATTCATATCTATCATAGGGTCTACCCAATTTACTAAAGACTCTGGCCGCCACATAAGAATGTGTAGCCCCAGAATCAAACAGTACTAAATATAGCGAGTTGTTAATAGATAGCTGACCTGTGACAACTGATGGGCTGGCATCTGCATCAGCCTGCGTGATAGCGAATACCCTGGCTGGAGTGGGTATCGCTGGAGCTCTCGGTGCCTCTGATCGGAGCTGGGGACAGTCCCTCTTGAAGTGTTCGGGCATGCCACAGTGAAAGCATCCCTGACCTTTGCAATCACCCCGATGGTGCCTCTTGCAGCTAGGGCACTCGGGATAGGAGAATCGGGTCTCAGTACCACCAGGACGACTCCCTCGTTCGGTTCCCCGAACCTTTTGTTCGACTCGAGCCACGGAAGCAGTGGGTGCTCTCTTCCTCTGATCAATGGCCGAACCACTACTCCCCCTGCTATAGCCTGATGCAGGAGGGGTAGGAGCTCCGCCACTCACCGGAGTACTGGCTGATTCTGACATGCACCCAACTGCGCCCTCAACTCCCAGTGCCTTCTCCACCATCTGAGCATAGTTGGTGCTGTCATCCGTGGTAATCATCAGATCATGCCTGATCTTGGCATTCAACCCGTCCAGATACTTCTCCTTCTTACTGAAGTCGGTTGGCACAATTCCCGAGGCTAACCTCGCCAACCGATCAAACTGAGTCGTATACTCAGTGACGCTCATATTCTCACGCTGGGTCAAGTGAGCGAACTCTTTCCTCTTGGCGCTTCTGACCGCCTCGTTGTAGTATTTCGCATTAAAGAGTTCCTGGAACCTTTCCCAGGTCATGGTGGTGACGTCATGGATCTGAGACACCATGTCCCACCATACCAGAGCGTCCTCCTAGAACTGAAATGTGGCGCACACCACTCTGTCGTTACCGGTGACACCCATGAAGTTCAAAATCTTGGTGATCACCGTCAGCCACTGCTCGGCTTTCATCACGTCCGGACCTCCCAGGAAAACCGGAGGTGCTTGCTTCCGGAACCGCTCATACAATGGTTCCAATCTATGGGCCGCCACCACAATCTCGGCCTGGGCAGCAGGGGCAGGTGCCACTGGAACTACGGGCACTGGAACTGCAGGAGCACCCTGCTGTCTCAACCTCTGAATCTCGAGGTCTTGTTCTTCTATCCGGGCTTGCATCTCCGCAAACCGTAACTCCCACCCGGCTCCCCGATCGGCCGGGGAGCTCGGGCAGCCCGTGGTGGGTTCTCATCACCCCGACCACGAGCCCCGCCTCGGGGACCTCTACCTCGGCCCCCTAACGAGTGGGGAAACTGAGCTCCCTGACCTTGATTCGACCCCACTGAGTTGCCCTGACTCCTGGTGGTCCGCCTGGCGTCCATCTAATTAGAACCGCCTGCGAAACCAAGAGTTGGCATATCAGGTCGTATTCAAGGAGAGCTTACTAATGCCGCTTAATTTGGAAATTAAAAACGAAACATGCGTCTATTCTACTATCAGGCTACTAACATGCTTCCTAACAGGCTTTTCTTTTTCATAACTGAATAAAATAATCTACTAAAGCAATAAAGGCTTACTGAACAGTGAAACGAGCTAACTGCTGATGATGATTGTACATGTCGTGACGATCTTCGGAAGACAACACGCGGCTACGATACCAAATTGTAACACCCTAACTAACTTAGGCGTATTACGTGATTTTTAAACGTATCAGGCAAATTTCGTTGCTAATCAACGAGGTTTATGGAAAAACGTGATTAATTAAAATTTTGCTTTTTAATTAAACTTATAAAACAATATTACAAAAGACTCGGGATCCCTCTTATAATCATTTACAAAAAGATTTAACTGTTTAACTGTTACATAAAATAAAAGTCGTCTAACGACCAGTTACAAAAATCAGCCTCGCTGTCCCGATGATCGTACGCTTTAGGCCTAACCGCCCCGACATGTACAATCTTCACAAGCTCGCTCACGGTCCATCAGCTTTAGCCTTGCCTTTACCTACACATAAACGTAGATCTGTGAGTCGACAGACTCAGTAAGAAAAGTATAATAATACTCATACATAATTCTAACTGCCGTGTCCAACACGATACTGAGTCCCGCTACTGCCATGTCCAACATGGAACTGAGCCACTACTGCCATGTCCAACATGGTACCGAGTTCTAAACGTTCATAGGGACGGTACTATTGACACGTAACAACTCGATCGGTCGAACCGGTCATACCGTCGCCGGTCATACTCCGGCTGTACCGACGTGTTACTATATCCTCCCGACGGCCGAACCGGTCATACTCCGCCGTCGGTCATACTCCACTCGTACCGACGGATACGTCAATAGCACGGAACCACCAACCAAGTGTCGGCTGATCGGTCAAACCGGTCAAACCCATTCTTGGTCATACTCCGGCTGTACCGACGTGACAGGTTGGATGGTTCGAAGCCAACATACAACTAATGTAATCTAATAGGCTTCCTACATGCACGCTAAACATGTAATCTACATATGCATACCGTTATACTAATCTTACTCGGATTCCGAATTCGGGTGTGCTTGGCCAACTCCGATCGGAACTTTAGCCGAGCGGCGGACATCGGCTCCTAAACCATAAAAATCACAACGCTATAAGTGATACACTAAATCACTTCCCGGGGACTTAAACTAGGAACTAAAAGTTTCCCTATCGATAAAAAGCATGGCAATACCCCTTAAAACATAAAAACGAGGAAAAACACGGGTCTCGAAAATTCCCCAACCGAATTCCGGTTCGGAAATTCGGGACCCCCATCCGAATTCCGGATGCACAACCGAATTCCGGTTCCTCGCAAAGAACATCAAATTTTCATAACTCGACCAATTCAACCCCAAATTGTGTCAAACTTTCCAGACCTGTTCTAAACCTTCCCTAGAACATTTCTAAGGCCTCAAAACAACCCAGAATACTCAGAAACAAAAATCACCATGTGAGCTCCAAGCTTTGAGTTAAAACTCAAACTTGGCTAAAGCTCACTCACAAGCCTCAAAGCTAGCTTAGAATCACATAATCAAGCATAGAAACACCGCAAAAACAAAACCTAATTCATGCAATAACTACAGCCACCAATTTCTCAATTTTTTACTTGAAAACCTTAGCTTCTTAACAAGAAAATTAACCAACTCAAGCAAGAACAACTAGCATGCATTTCAACCTAACTAAACATAATTAATTCAACATTTTAAACATAAAAACAACAACAATCACAAGCAAGAAGAACAACATCAAAAAGCATGCATTTCACTCCATAATTCATCATTTTTTTCAAGAAAACAAAGAAAGACAAATAAGAAATACATACCACAATCAAGAGTTCCCAAAGATGTGATGAATCAAGCTTGAAAAACCCAGCCTTTGAATCCCAAATACCCAGCCGAAATGGAGAGGAAAAGAGAGCTTTTCCTTTAAAATTTCTAACTTTCTAACTTTGTGTTTTTTGTGAAAAATGAATAAATGAAAACAAATCACATATATTATTTCATTTCAGCCATAAATAATCCATTAAATTAAACATTTATTCCATTTAATAACTCACATAAGACAAAACACTAATTGGGCAAAAAGACCATTTTGCCCCTCCACCATAAAACCACATAAATCATACTAAAGGGGTATTTTTGGGAAATTCTAAATTCCCGGCCATTCCCGACATTCCCAATGTCTAAAACCCGTCCCCAAACTACTAACATACTAAGTTGTGATTTCTACTGAGCCAAACGCCGAGTTTCAAAATACCGGGCACCGGAAATGCAAAATATGAAAACTACTGAATAACATAACCATGCATTTCTGAATTCCATAAATAACAGTAATAAATTATTTAAATAGCTATAAATAATTTCATAATTAATCATAAACAACTGATAATTTCCAAATTAACTAAGCGGGCTTTACATTAACCGCCTTATACTTCTCCTAGATATATAGTAAAATATATAGATTTGTATTATTTATTGTTATTCAATTTACTTTGATACTTTATTGTATATTATTATTTAAATTATTTAAATTATTATCCTATATTTTATATTAAATTCTTTTTCTTTATTATTATTTATTTTCTTTTTTTTTTTAATTTAATATCTAAAGCCATATAAACTACTTTCAAAACTCATATTTTTTTTACCATTTTATAGAATCATATTAATTGTATTAATTATTTTTATTATCTTCAATAATTTTGTTTACTATTACTTATGTTGTCTTATAACATTTTATTGTATCTTCAGATTAATAATATATTAATTTGATATATAATATTTTTATTAAATGAATTATAATTATTCATATATTATTATACATTTGTGTGATTAAAAGTAATTATATATGTTGTTATTATTCGGTTTTGTTTTGTTTAAGTTAAATTTTGTTAATTATGAAAAAAAAAATTGATGTTGGGATAATGTTAAAGATTTATTGCATATATCCCAAAAATTCTAATGAAGATTCATAAATCTTGTTAGTGAGATAAGTTCACTATTCGTCTATATCAAATCAATTTAGATTTATTAATTTATGGTTATATTTTAATTTATTGGACTCTTATTTTTGCTATAATATTTTTGTAGGGGCTCTTACAATCATTCAAGCAAATTTATAGATAAGAGTTTGAAGTAGCTGCTTATTGTTTGGTCTATATTTACACTTTAAGATTAGTTGTAATTTGGCATTGCGCTTTGCTTTCTCTATATTTACACCGATGTAATCTTTATATAATTTCACAAGTTTATACGTACCAATTTTCTTGAAATATCCTTATTTTATGGCATCTCATGAATTAATTGTGTATACATTCAGAGTGGTTAAGAAACTTGATTTGATGAATTTTTTCCATCATTTTTGTACTCTCCAATTCTTATTTGAATGATAAGTTCATTCTTCAACAAAAAAATGAATGTTAGTTACTAACCATAATTTTTCAATATAAATATTTAAAAAAAAACAATTAACAAAATTTATTATATATTATTATAATCAATATTACGCTAGGGAGTGAAAACTTAATATGACACTAAATTATTATCGCGTGTATGTAGAACTTTTGGATGAAACTGTTTTATTAAAATATTCTTCTTTTTTATTTCTATAAATAATGGATTAATTTGTGATAGGGCGTTAGATAGATTATATGGGATACCTTGGAATATACTCATATATGAAAAGAGATTGTGATTGTATTATGGTTAAGTAATTATAAGTTCAGACTCTCACCAACTTTAGTACACATTATGAGATCAATATTAGATGTATTAAAGTGTGGAAGGCGATGGGAGTTGAATTTTTCTAAATTCAAAAGTCTAAAACTAAATGTATATAGATCTAGTAAAAAATAGTCGTAAGAAAAAGAGAGAAAGAAAATAACTTAAAACTAATAGTTATAAAATAAAACATGTATAAATTGAAATGGATAGTACAAGTATTATTATAATCCTTATAAAATTGAAACATAAGAAAATAAAGCAAAAAAAAGAAGAAAAAATGAGAGAGAGATAGATGTGAGCATACAGATGAGTGAGATTGATTTTTGTTTGATTATATAGATGAGAGAGAGTAATTTTTGTTTGATTATTTAATAAAAAAAATTGTGAAAAGGGATATTTTTTTAAACAAATGATGAATGCGAGACTTACGATTACAATACTTTTTTTTTTTTTTTAAAAAAAAATAATTATTATAATAATATTCGGAATTTAAAAATAATGAATTTTTTTTTATTTATATTTTTTTTTTTGAAACAGATAATGAATGAGACTTACGAATACAAATTACAATACTTGATTTTTTAAAAAATTTAATTATTATAATAATATTTAGATTTTAAAAATAATAAAAATTTATATTTTTATTTAGAAAAAATTAGAAAATAGATAAATGAAAGAATAGAAAGAGTTATTTAGAGTAATTTTAGACCGCCACCGGCTTATACTTTCTCTTTATATATATATACACTAGCAAACAGGCGCTTCGCGTGCATCGGTTAAATTATTATATAAATATTAATTAAATAATAAAATCAGTGTCAAATAATTTTAAATTTATTTTATACATATTTTTTTATAAATAATATATATTTATTAAAAAAATAAATTTATATAGAAACCTCTAAAGAATTTAAAAAGAAAAAAAATTATCATACAATATTTTATATAAATAAAAAATGATGCATTTTTTTTTAATATATACATTATAGTGAAAAAAAATTGAAATTGTACAATTCTTACACAAAATATAGATCTAAAATAGAAAGAATGTAACAAATTTATAGAGAAGTCATCATATAATTTCAAAACAACTATCATCATCGTATCTCATTTATAGTCACCACTGTATTTAAAGTTAATTTCATCACCGTATGTCACTTGTAATC
Organism: Cannabis sativa; assembly: GCF_029168945.1. Classification (NCBI taxonomy): domain Eukaryota; kingdom Viridiplantae; phylum Streptophyta; class Magnoliopsida; order Rosales; family Cannabaceae; genus Cannabis; species Cannabis sativa. The sequence continues at coordinate 43,407,634 of NC_083602.1, read as the reverse complement.
ATCATTAATATCTTTTCTAATAATTTTACTCTGTACATAAAATAAATTAAACAACGATAAATATTTACTTTTATTATGTGAGGGGAAAGGTGGTGATAAATTTAAGTTTAAGATTTTGATATTTTTGATATGTTAGTTAATTATACTTTTTTTGATAAATTATATTAGTTATATATCTCTCTCTACAAAAAAAGTTATGTGTAGATTAATTGTTTAAGGTATATATTTATTTATTAGTTATTATACAAATGTATAGTTATAAATATTTTTTTACTTTTTCTTTGATATATTATTTTTATTGATACAAAGATACTGTACCGTTTTTTATAATACATGTCAATTTTTAATTTATTATTGTATTGTATTTATATGTATAACTAACACTAAAGAAAAAAACTAAAATCTCTCAACATTCAAATTAATTTTTTCATTTATAAATATATATAATTGTATAGTAATAATAAAAAATGAATTGAAATATCTCATACAAATGTATAGTTATAAATATTTTTTCACTTTATTTTTCTTTGATATATTATTTTTATTGATACAAAGATACTGTACCGTTTTTTATAATACTAGGTGATTGTTACGTGCCAGGCCACGTAGTGTTAATTTTATTTAATATTTTAGTTTTTTATTTTAATTAATAATTAAAATAGTATAATTATTTGAATGATTTGTTTTATAAAAATAAAATATGTGTTAGTATATTTAGTAAGTAAAACATAGTTGTGTTATAATAATGTATGTTATTAATAGTAAAATGTACATTAATCTTCTAATTGAAAAAAGTTTTATTATCTCATTTCATATTTAATAATAGCTACACAACTATATATTTGTAGACTTTCACATTCTTTGCAAATTACTAATAATCACCAATAATATTTTCATATTCTAATATTTTTCAACCTTCTCCTCTTGGTGGTAAAATAAAAAATAAAACTAAAAATAAGCACAAACATATACGGTAAGTACTAATTACAGCCCATTTCATCTTCTTTTTATTTTTTTAAGCCCAAGCCCAAAAATCTTTAAGCCAACACAATCAATCTTCTTCTTCTCCGATAGCAATGAGTTGCCCCTTCTGTAATTATTTATATATTTTTTTAATTAAATTCTCTTACATATACAGTGTCACATATATATATATATCTACTAGGTAGGAGTTACGTGCCGAGGCACGTAAATATTAATTTTAGGTAAAGCTTAGGTTTTTTTTTTTATTTTTTCTTATTTAGATTGTATGTGAAGGTATGATCATACGAATGATTTGTTTTATGAAAGTAATATTTGTGCTATTATTATTGGTTATTCAAATAAATTTGGGTATATATATGTCATAACTAAATAATACTTATTATTTAGTTATCGAAAATTTGGAAGAACAAGTCATAAGTTTTGAAGATTTACTTATTGAAAATAAATTTGAGTATATATATGTCATAACTAAACATCATGTAGCAAACAATGTATCCTTATTCAGAAATCAATGGTAAATCAGAGGCTAAAAACAATAAAAACTTCCACCCAAAAAATTGCATGAAAGCTTGACATAGGGATCGGATTATAAACTTATGCACAAAATCTTCAAATTGTTACTGGTAATATATCCTTATTCAGTTGGCGGTATCGAAACTAAGATCTATATCAGTATGGTCAGAATGATTGTTCATGAGGAAAAGGAAGTGTATATCTACCAGTCCATTTATCTTCATTGCCATGACCAAAGGCACTATTTCTTTTACTACCGCAACACAAGACTGAGACTTGGCACAAATAAAACCAGCATGCTGGCGGTCATAGATAAATAGAACACCCTTGTATATGTGTTCAACTGGACCTTGTTTTCCCTAGTATGACAACAACAATTATCAGATTACATGAATTCATCCCAAATCTTGCAAGAAGATAAAGAAGCCAAAGATATAGAGATCTCACTCTGCAAGGTCCCTCGACAATCCTAACAACATCTTTCACAGATACTGTATTCTTAAACCGATCTTGGACATTATTTTTCCTATCGATCTTGCACTTTATTTCTCTTAATTTGACAAGGGAAACTTCAGGCCTGTAAATGAAGAAAAAGCTAATATTTCAATTTTGTTTATGCCATTCCTCACCATTCACCTATCACTAACACCATTCCCCTCACCATTAAAGCATCCATTATTTCTTAGGGACTATCTAGCAAATTATTATTACCAATAACCATTAATTATGCAGCGTACGTCGTCTTAAAATAATGTATCAAAATATATATACAATATTAGCTAGATAGGCACTAAACCCAAAATTTGACATGGCACGTAAAATTCACCTAGGTAAAGTTTATTTGAAACTCAACCAAAATTTAAATTTAATTGTTACTGAATTATTATTATTATTACTTTAAAATTATTATATTTTAATAATAATAATAATAATAATAATAATAATAATAATCAATAAAGAAATAGGAATGCTATAATCGCATTCTCCCACAACAGTGAAAAAGGACAAACAATATATATAGAGAATTAAAAAACTGTAATTGATTTACTAATACATATATGTCAAAGAGCAGCAAACGTGATTACTACATTATATATATAATAGTAATCCAAAAATAAAAAACTTAACAGTAGCCGCAGTCACCTTTATATATATTACATTCAAATCAAAATCTTCAGTCGCAAACACTGTATTGACTGTTTTAAAGTAACTTGAGCCCCTTTATTATAGTACCATAAATAAGAAAGAAAAGAAATATACTAAAAGAGGCTTATAATATGCAAACAATTACCTGAAGTGTTTCACTTTCCACACGTATAATTACACCGAAAGTCATATTACTGCACAAGATTAAACAAATAAAATACTTTACAATTACCATTAATTAATACAAATATATATACTACCCTGATTCAACCCTTGAACAAGTTACTTCAACTAAACAACAACAATAAATAAAACAAGTATATAAAATGTTAGACTATATATATAGTGTATGTAATATAGCATATACAATGATATGAAATGCGGAAAATAAACTGTAATCATATCTATAATATATGCAATGAAAGGATCGATGTACCTCCAGCCATTGATCTTTGAGCTTCAATCCCTGCGATAGCTTCAGTATTGGAGTTCGGGCTTCCTCGCTCTCTCAACTCTCTTTAGATGGAATTTGCTGAATGGATTCAGAATGAGTGAGGAGCTCGGGGACCGAGACCCTATATTTATAGGTGAGATACTCCATCAAGATATACGCGCCACAGTAATTGTCAGAATATTTTGACAATTCATTCAGAAATCAAATCGTGTAATGAATATAGAAATCTGACCATATATAGAATATTACATAATTGATTTTGTTCAGATTCAATGAATATAAAATATTCATTTATCAGAAAATCAATTATTTATTTATTTCCTTAAATAGAAAATCATTTCCTTAATTAGAAAATAATTTCCATAAATAAAAATATTCTAATATTCTCCCACTTGGTCAGCATTTAAACTAAAGTATTCAAACCCAACGTTCCTCATTATATAATAAACATACGAATCATAGCGACATGTCCTCATTATGAATCGAGTATTATCTTCCATGTATTACAATACATTTATTATATAACAATGTACTTTATGTGGCAATGTACTTAAGTGAATAAACCCTAAACCTTATGTTTATTCAGGTCCTCTGAAATTTTTCTCAAATGTAAAATTAAGATGCGCATAAATATGAGAAAAATCAAAATAAGAGTTTCATTAATAATAACTTTATTTGTACAAATTACATAAGGGAACCAAGTCCCATGTTCTCTACATGATCCTTGAATTTATGAGGTGGCAAGCCTTTTGTCATAGGATCGGCAATCATCAATTCAGTGCTAATGTGTTGAATGACCACTTTATTTTCCTTAACACGTTCTCTAATTGCTAAGTACTTAATGTCGATGTGCTTGCTTCGACTTCCACTTTTGTTGTTCTTAGCCATGAAAACAGCAGCTGAATTGTCACAGAACATCTTTAGCGGCCTTGCAATGGAATCAACCACTCTAAGGCCTGAAATGAAACTCTTTAGCCATACACCATGTGATGTAGCCTCAAAACAAGAAACGAACTCAGCCTCCATAGTAGAAGTAGCGATCAAGGTTTGTTTGTTACTCCTCCAGACACAGCTCCACCAGCAAACATAAACACGTAACCAGATGTAGATTTACGTGAATCAGTGCAACCGGCGAAATGCCGAGTCTGAGTAGCCAACTACTTCTAGATTGTCAGTTCGTTTGAACATCAGTTTGTAATCCTTAGTACCCTGAAGATACCTCATAACTTTCTTTGCAGCTTTCCAGTGGTCTATCCCCGGGTTACTCTGAAATCTTCCTAACATTCCGACAGAATAAGCAATGTCGGGTCTTGTGCACACCTGAGCATACATTAGGCTTCCGACAGCAGAAGCATAAGGAATGTTCTTCATTTGTTCTCTTTCAAAATCATTCTTTGGGCACTGGCTCAAATTTAATTTATCACCCTTCACAATTGGAGCAATGCTCGGTGAACAATCTTTCATATGAAATCTTTCTAAAACTCTGTTGATGTAGGCTTCTTGAGATAAACCTAAGATACCTCGGTATCTATCTCTATGAATCTTAATGCCTATGACATAGGATGCTTCACCCATGTCTTTCATCTCAAAGTTCTTTGAAAGAAATTGTTTCACTTCACGTAGCAACCCTTTATCATTGGATGCAAGAAGAATATCGTCCACATATAAAACAAGAAAACAGATCTTACTCCCACTTTCCTTCAGGTATATGCATTGATCCATGACATTCTCTTCAAATCCAAAGGAAGAGATGACATCATGAAATTTTAAATACCATTGACGGGATGCTTGTTTTAATCCATAGATGGACTTCTTGAGCTTGCATACCAAATCCTGACCTTCACTAGAGGAGAATCCTTCTGGTTGTTTCATGTATACCTCCTCCTCTAGATCACCATTCAGAAAAGCAGTTTTTACATCCATCTGCTCCAGCTCTAAATCAAAATGAGCAACTAATGCCAAGATGACTCTCAGGGAATCTTTCTTTGATACAGGAGAAAAAGTCTCTGTATAGTCAATTCCTTCCTCTTGAGTGAATCCTTTAGCAACAAGTCTCGCTTTGTACCTCTCAGTGTTGCCTAATGAGTCTTTCTTAGTTTTATAGACCCATTTACAGCCAATGGCTCTCGCCCCATTAGGCAACTTTACAAGTTCCCAGACTCTGTTGCACCTCATAGAATTCATTTCATCATCCATAGCATTGTACCACAATTTTGATTCTCTACTGTTCATAGCTTGTAAAAACGTTTCTGGATCATTTCCAATTCCAATATCAGATTCTAATAAATACACAACATAGTCTTTATAAATCCTTGGTTTGATAGGTCTAGTAGATCTTCTTAAGACTTCACCAACAGGCTCTTGGGGAGCAGCAGCAGGTTCAGCAGGTTGTTCAACAGTTGCAGGCAACTCTTGAACATTTTGATCTACTGGATTATCATTACCAACTTGTGGATCTTCAGTGATTGGTAATGGTTGTTCAACATTCGTTTGAACGACAGGAGTGTTAACCATTATCAATCTTGCCTTTGAAGTGGAAGGTTCTGAAGGATCTTTCTCAGGACCTAAGTCCTTTGATTGATCACTCCCACTGATCAAGGCATTCTCAAGAAATTTTGCATTCCTTGATTCCACAATTCTTGTGCTATGAGATGGACAATAAAACTTGTAACCTTTAGACTTTTCAGCGTACCCTATAAAGAATCCGCTTATGGTCCTTGGGTCCAATTTCTTCTCTTGTGGATTATATATTCGACTTCGCATGGACATCCCCAAATGCGTACATGATTCAAACTTGGTTTCCAACCTTTCCATAATTCAAAAGGAGTTTTTGAGACTGCCTTTGTTGGAACTCGGTTTAATATGTACACGGATGTCTTTAATGCTTCAGTCCACAAGGATTTAGGAAGATTAGAGTTGCTACTAAGCATACTCCGCACCATGTCCATTAATGTTCGGTTTCTTCTTTCTGCAACACCATTTTGCTCGGGTGTACCAGGCAAGGTGTAATGGGCAACAATCCCATTTTCTTCAAGAAACTTCGCAAATGCACCAGGTGCTTGTCCATCTTCTGTGTATCTACCATAATACTCACCTCCTCTATCTGATCTCACTATCTTAATTTGCTTGTTGCATTTGTTCTCTACTTCAGCTTTAAATATCTTAAAGACATCTAATGCTTCACTTTTATTATGAAGTAAGTAGATATACATGTAGCGTGAGTAATCATCTATGAATGAGATGAAGTATTTCTGACCATGTGACTCCATATCTGGACTACATATATCAGTATGTATGATTTCTAATATTTCGTAACTCCTATGGACACCGTTTTGACAGACTTGGAGGTTTGCTTTCCCTTAATGCAATCCACACAAGTATCAAAGTCAGTAAAATCTAAGGTATTGAGTACCCCATCTTTTACCAACCTTTTAATTCTATCAATGGAGATATGTCCCAATCTCCGTGCCACAATGTACGGGAATCCTCTTTCATAACACATCTTTTAGTGCCAGCGTGAACATGCATACCATTATTAGTGGTATTATTTTGTAAATTAAGGCAGTAAAGACCATCGTACAAAATACCATTTCCAACACATTCGCATTTATAATATAAATTAAAATATTTGTCTGAAAATGTAAAGGAAAAACCAAAGGGTATAAGTCTTGAAACTGAAATCAAGTTTCTAGAGAAACTTGGTACATAAAAGGTCTTTTCTAACTTTAAAATAAAACCATTACTTAAAACTAAATTGCATGTTCCAATAGCTTCCACATGTGAGCCCATCTTGTTTCCAGATAAGATGCTTTGCTCACTTGCCACTGGCTTCCTTAGATTTTGAATATCCTGCAAGGAATTTGTTATGTGAATTGTTGAACCTAATCAATCCACCATGTGTTAAGATTAACATTAGCCATATTAGATTCATAACATACTAAGGAAATTGGATTACCTTTGTCATCCATCCATTTCTTGAACCGTCGCACTCCCTTTTCGCATGTCCCTTTTGTTTACAAAAGAAACATTTGATGGAATCTTTCTTTATGGCAGCCTTGGGAGCCATGGGCTTTTTCCCTTTGTTCTTCTTGAATGGCTTGCGTTTCTTAGGTTGAGTGGTCAGGTGAACACTTTCTCCTTGCTCCTGTAGGAGCCTGGCTTCCTCTTGAACACACATGGTCATCAATTCATTGATAGTCCATTTTTCTTTATGTGTGTTGTAGGAAATTTTGAAAGGCCCATACTGTGGAGGAAGATTGTGAAGGATGTAATGAACCAGGAAGGTATCAGGAATGATAACGTCGAGTTTCTTCAAATGAGCAGTGATGTCCCTCATTTTAGAAATGTGTTCTCGAACTCCTTTAACACCGGTGAGTTTTGTGGACGAGAACTCTTGGATGAGGTTGATGAACAAGGATTTATCTGAAGTGTCAAACTGCTCATCCATAACTTTGATAAAGTCTTTCACCTTCTCGGGTGGCTCCACCGATCCACGCATTCCCATAGGAATTCCGGACATAATGAACATGATGCGAGTAGACGATTAGATTGCTCCCACTTTTCACGTAGTGCAATCTCAACAGCAGTGCTAGTATCAGTGATAGCAGCTGGTTCATCTTTCCTTATTGCATAATCCATGTCAGTGCAAGCTAGGTGGAGAAGAACTCGTTCCTTCCAGATTTTGAAGTTGTCACTCCTAAGCTCAGGGATTTCACTAGTGATTTCAGCATATTTAGAGGTGGATGAAATAGCTGCAAGAATAGGATTACAAAAAATTTAGATGTTAAAAGAATTGAGGCTTTAATGAATTCATGTTTTACCAATGTAGAAACATGATGAAGATGAAAATTTTATTAAATCTAAAATTGCCTGTGGGCTAAATTTTAAATCTAATAAAATTAGATGAACTTTATGATAGATTTAATGAAGTATTTAATTTAGAAATAATGGAAGAATGAAATCTATCTTTAATTAAAATTTGTGATAACACTATTAATTCAAATCCTCATAACTCCCTGTGGGGTAAATTAAGAGAATTTAACTTAATATATTATCCTAATTAATTATAAAAATATAATAAAATCCCTGTGGGGTAAAATTATTATATCCAAATAATTAATTACAAGTTTTGTCCATTAAGGTGAATTTTAATTAATATATAATTTTATATAATTAAAGATGCTGTGGCTACTCCCTAATTATAAAAAATTATATTTTCACTTTAGACATTAGGTATTGGGCTCTACCTAAAAGTAATTTCGTTATTAACATAATAGACAATCACTGAGATTAGTGCTCCTAGTGTGGTCGTCCGAAGATCATTAAAAACCGTTCTAGATATGAGCATTTGTCCCAAGTTCATGTTTTCTTATGTCAAACCACAAAACTACTTACGTTTTATTCATATCTTATTCATTTTATAAAGTTTTATGAATATTTTATGAATAATTTTATGAAGTTTTATGAAACTTAATTGCTAAATAAAATATTCAACCTATCTTAATGTTTGAATATTTCTAAATATATCTAGCACTATAAAAGGAATTTATGTATAGCATTTAAATCATACAAATCCAAATTAATTGCATTAAACATAAATTTGTCAAATAAATACAAAATAATACAATTAATGTATGATTATTAATTAAATGCTAATTCCTTAATATGAAATGGCAGATTTTTCAAAATTAATTTAGACAATAAATTGCAGAAATTTGGTAATATATAATTAAATGCACAAATTAGCACAATTTTTACATGCCTAAATAAATCATGTAATAAATTACCAAATTTAAACAAATTTCCATTTTCAATTTATACTATATATATGTATTAAACAAAAATGGAAAATTAACTAAATGCAATTTATTGACTAAATTAACACTGAAATGGGAAAATAATTAATATTCCAAATAAATAAAAATTTATAAAAAAATTCGGAATTTTTCCCTTTTTTTTTTTTTTTTTTTTTTTTTTTTTGAAAAATCCATACGGCAAAACGACATGTCGTTTTTGCAAAAAGCAAAACGACACGTCGTTTTTCCAAATTTGAAGGGCTGAAGATGCATGCAAACGACACGTCGTTTCTTCACACTGTGAAAAACGACATGTCGTTTTTTCAAACGACAGCTGAAAATGAACCCCTTCAAACGACACGTCGTTTTTAACAAACGACACGTCGTTTTTTGACAAACGACACGTCGTTTTTGGGAAAACGACACGTCGTTTTTGGGCAAACGACACGTCGTTTTTGGCAAACGACATGTCGTTTGCGTCGTCTTCTTCAGCCAAACCGGGTCGATTTTGACCCGTTTTTCTGCACGCGGGTCCGTCGAACCCGACCCAAACCCGATCGGAAATTGCGTTTCCGACGACCAAATTGCGTGTTTTCAAATCTAAATGGTTCTAAATCAAATAAAAAAGAGATCCACATAGATTTTATGCACAAAAACACGAAAAAATATATACTTTAATATCACGAAATTAATCGGGTCCGAAAAAGTTTTAACCGGAAAAAATTTCCATCCTTAAGTTTTTCAATAGATTTTCAATGCTTAGATCGATCTATAATACTATACGAATATAGTAATGTATATAGAATTCAAAATAAACACCGAAAAATGAAAAAAGGAAAAAACAAAACCATGGACCGATCGTGATTATATATACGCATGTATATATATATATATGCATGTATATATCACATAATAAAAAAATGAATATTATGATTATTATTATGTGACAAAACATATATATAATATACGATATATATATAAACATATATACATATAAAATATATATATACACGTACGAGTATGAATGTATGAGTATATAATATATATGTATATATGAACAATAAAACATATATATATATATGTATATACTGATTAAAATGTATATATAATATAAATGGTATGAATATAAATATATATATATACAGAACCGAAACAAATATGTATATATATGAACAGTATATGTATGTATATATATATATGAAACTCAAATAAAATCAAGGCAGAGATAAATCCGCTCTGATACCAACTGTTAGACTATATATATAGTGTATGTAATATAGCATATACAATGATATGAAATGCGGAAAATAAACTGTAATCATATCTATAATATATGCAATGAAAGGATCGATGTACCTCCAGCCATTGATCTTTGAGCTTCAATCCCTGCGATAGCTTCAGTATTGGAGTTCGGGCTTCCTCGCTCTCTCAACTCTCTTTAGATGGAATTTGCTGAATGGATTCAGAATGAGTGAGGAGCTCGGGGACCGAGACCCTATATTTATAGGTGAGATACTCCATCAGTATCTGCGCCACATTAATTGTCAGAATATTTTGACAATTAATTCAGGAAATCAAATCAGGTAATGAATATAGAAATCTGACCATATATAGAATATTACATAATTGATTTTGTTCAGATTCAATGAATATAAAATATTCATTTATCAGAAAATCAATTATTTATTTATTTCCTTAAATAGAAAATCATTTCCTTAATTAGAAAATAATTTCCATAAATAAAAATATTCTAATATAAAACTCATATGGTAGTTTAGTTAGCAGTGTCATATTTTCCGAACCAACAAAATTCCAGCATTTTACAGAACACGCTTCAATTATTGAAAATATATACTAGGAATAAACACAATACATATATATATATATATATCTAGTGAGAGAGAGAGTACTTTAAAACAGTAATAAAGGTGAGCGAAAGAAAAGAAATATGCGATCGTAGTGAGAGAAGGGGTGAGCGAAAGAGAAGAAAATGACGACATTCGAAGAGTGAGGAGAGAGAGAGCGCTTGAGGAAATGATGAAGGAGAAAAGCGGCGGTGGTCTCTACTGAGAGTGAATTCGATTGGTTTGAAATGGAAGAGTAGATTGGTTTAAATTTTTTTAAAAAAAAATTATCATAAATTAAGTAGCATTTTACAAATAAATAAATAAATAAAATTATTAATATTCTCCCAACATAGGTTTGTTAGGTTTGTTAGAGAGATATGTGGCTAAGATGATTTTTTTAATTTAAAAAGAGATTATTAATATTTAAAAGATTGTTTAATTTTTTTGGGTTTAATTATTGAGTTTATTTGTTAACGGGAGATCAAACCTAATCGTTAAATTTAACAGAATATTCTTTTTATTATTAAGTATATTCTGTTAAACCAAGAAATACCGTTAGATATGCACTTTTAATATATAAAAATATGTGAATTTTTAATTTATTATTCTATTTTATCTATATGTATAACTAACACTAAAGAAAAAAACTAAAATATCTCAACATTCAAATTAATTTTTTCATTTATAAATATATATAATTGTATAGTAATAATAAAAAATGAATTGAAATATTTCATAATAATAATTACAGATTGAAGATTGAATTATTATTATTATAACTATTAGAAAATTAGTTATTAATAATAACTTATATAAATGATAAAAAATAGAATAAAAAAAAAGAAAAAAGAATAAAATAGTTAGAGTTATAGATTGGAAAGCTAAAATAGTTATAGAATGATTTTTTTTTTCATGGATGGTTAAAGAATAGGACTTGAAAATCAATATTTACCCTTCTACGTAATGCACATCTTTTTAATCTTATTCAAAAATGTTGTAGTTATCATTATTAATTTGTGGTGGTCATTATTATTCTCCCCATGAGATATTTATTTTATAAGTTATATATGCATGGAAGGGAGATGAAGTAAATTTTAAGAAGGAAGGAAACAAATAAAATAATAATTAAAATCTGAGTAAAGCTCCAAAGAAATATTGTACCATAATTATTATAATTGGCTAAAATATTATTTGGTGAGTTAAAAATAACATAGAAATATTAATTAATAAAGATTTCTATTTATTAATAAAACACAAATCAATGAAAATTTATGAGAATATACATATAATAATGAAAAATCTCAATATAACTACCTTGTGGAAGCAATAATCTTGTTTACTTTTCATATAATTCGTTTGATTGGTGCACTCTTTGCTTTGCTTGGTGAGAAAAATATGTTATGATCGAAAAAAATTATATCATTGATGAACAAATGGTAGTTGCATATAAATGAAGCCCTACTCGGATTTTTTTTTTTTTTTTCTATTTTATTGATGAAAGGATATATGTAGTGAGAGAATTGTAGAGAGTATTGTATATATAGGCTTGGTATCAAGGCTTAATTCGTTTATATTGTGATTGATATTTCGTTTATATTGTGATTGATATTTTCTTTTAAAAAAATAAATTAAGTAATTAATAATTTTAATGGTAGATTATAGATATTTTTTAAGTGATATTTCATGCCTATATTAGAGTGATAATTAGATTCAATAAAAAATATTAGAAAAAAAATACCAATATAGCCGCTAGGGCTTGACCTGGTCGTCCCGTATCTTCGTCCCTCACCTTCGAAGGGTTCCCAATTCTGGGATTGAGGTGATCGCCTCTACCATGGATGAACTTCTACAGAAGACCCATAATCTTCAAGTCACGGATGAAGATGAAGAATGGGAGGAGGACAAAAGCTTGTCGATCACAATTGCAAAATCCAACCTCAGAGGCCGACTCTGTACCAATTCCGATCACAACAAAGGATTCCTCAAGAAAGTGTTAGGAGGGATATGGCGACTGAAGGACGGCGAATGGAATCTCAAGATTAAAGAGAAATTTGAAACAGGTCTCTTCTTAACCTTTACATTTGCCTCTGAGTCAATTCAAAGCAGAATATTATCTAAAATGCCATGGTATTTATCTAATGGGGTGCTAATCTTGGGGAAAATGGAGAATTCCAATGAATCTTGGAAACATGACTTAACCAGCTTTCCAATATGGGGCCGAGCATGGGATGTTCAGATCGATTTACTGACAATCAACAACACAGTTCGAATGGCGGCAAAGGCAGGGGAGGTGATCATAGTGCAAAATTCTGATGTTTCCAAGATGGTGGCAGACGGGTTCTTCAAATTTAGAATATGGATGTCCATAAATAAACCAATTTGCCCAGGCTTCCCCCTGCCGTATAAAGGCACCAAGAAATGGATAAGCTTCCAATATGAAGAACTACCGTTCATGTGCTTCAAGTGCGGGAAAATTGGGCATTGTTACAAAGATTGTCATCACAACCCAACTATGATTCAGGTGGATGGCAAGGAGGATACGGCTGCTTATGGAAAATGGCTCAAGGTGGAAATGAGGCCCGAGAAAGGACTCATGGAGAGGAACAAGGAATAGGGAAACAAAAAATTGCAGACGATTCTCTGCAACAATCACCAATAAGTACTGGAAGAATTCCTACTGCTTCATCTTTTCCTTCTCCACACATTTTGGAAAATGAAAGCAGTGGAAGTCTGCCAAGGACAACGACCAAAGACAACAAGGAAAGCCAGGAACAACAGCTAATTCAAGAGAACTCAATATCCCCATCCAAGAACCACGAATTGAAGGCAAAATACATTGATTATGTGGAAATTCAGAAGAGGAATGATGAAGGTAACAGGGGGAAACGCAGAATTGTAGAAGATTATGGAGATGTAGGATATGGGAAACTGAAGAAATTGACCACAACTGTACCCAAAGACACCCAAGATCAAGAACTCTACAACGTTCCTGTGTCATATGATCAAGAAGCAAAGATTATGGAAGAGGCAATACCATTTGTAGTAGGGAGCTGTTCGAAGAATGTGGCCAAAGAAAATAGAAGGAAAGTAGCAGTGAAAAAAGACTCCAGGGCAAGGAAAGGGAAGTTGGAAAATAAAGGGACAAACATTTCTCCTATGGGGGATTTGAATGTCACTCCGATTACAAGAAAGGCGAACCCTGATACTCAGGGTCGCCTACAGCCATGAATCTCCTCATTTGGAACGCCCAAGGGTTGGGGAACCCTTGGACGGAGCGTTCTCTAGCTTCCCTAGTGACTAATTTCAGCCCTCAAATGATTTTCATTGCTGAATCCAAGATTGGTAAAGTGCGTGCGGAGTCGTTGCGAGTTAAGTTGGGTTTTGTTGGTTGTTTCGTGGTTGAAGCTCGGGGAAAAAGTGGGGGGCTTATTCTTTTGTGGTCCATGGATGTGGAAACCCAAGTGCTCTCCTTCTCTCCCTTCCATATCGATTCTTTCGTTAGAATTGAGAATGGTCAATGGTGGCGATTTACGGGGTTTTATGGCGATCCGGATCCAAGTCAAAGATGTCACTCTTGGAAGTTATTAAGAAGAATAAGCCGAATGTATTCAGGGCCTTGGGCAGTAGGAGGGGATTTTAATGAAATTGTTAGCCAAAAGGAAAAAATGGGAGGCCTCCCCAAGCCAAGGTACCTCATTAACAACTTCTGGAAGGCCTTGGATAGCTGCCATTTGCGAGATGGTTGCTATGAAGGAAGCGAGTATACTTGGTGTAATGGGAGAAAGAATGATCTCATCTTCGAAAGACTCAATCGGGTTTGCGGTAACTTAGAATGGTTTGACATGTTCCCTTCAATGAAAGTTCGTCATTTGGATCGTACAAACTCGGACCATTGTGCTTTACTACTTATGGAATATGACCCTCACGTTCAGCATCATAATAAGACTAGATGGTGAACCAGATTCCATTTCGAGAGCGCTTGGGCTGAAGACAATGAATGTGCTAATATAGTACAGTCGGCTTGGCAACATGAGAAGGAAGTTTCGAACACAAGAGAGCTACAGAGTCGGCTGGGAAGATGTGGGCAAGCTCTTCAACAATGGAACAAAACAAAAAAGAAAGAAATGTCAAGGCATTTAAAGGAATATGAAGATAAAATGGCATTACTTACCCGAAGTACAAGTATTCAGGATTGGCAACAAATGCAGGATTTGGAACGAAAACAAAATATTTGGCTTGATAAAGAGGAGATGTTTTGGAAGCAACGAAGTAGGGCGCTTTGGTTAAAAGAGGGGGATAAGAACACAAAGTTCTTCCATAGAAAGGCAAGTAACAGAAAAGCAAAAAATACCATCCAAGGGTTGATAGATGACCAGCTTCAATGGATCACGGGAAACCGAAATATGGGTCGGGTGGCGTGTAACTACTTCAAACAATTATTCACTTCCACTCCAGCTAATATGAATGAGTTGCAAGAGTTTCAAAGTATTATCCCGCACCGTATATCTCGAGCAACAAATGACTATTTGCTGGAACCATTCACCGAAGAGGAGGTGTTCAAGGCAATGCGCCATATTCATCCTTCAAAAGCTCTGCGCAGCGATGGTTTACCTGGGCTTTTTTACAGAAAATACTGGGCATTGATTGGACCCGAGGTTACCAAAGTGTGCTTGGGAATTCTAAATGAAGGTATGCAAGTGGATGAAATTAATGATACTCTTATTTTCCTCATTCATAAGATTCCAAAGCCAACCCGAATGTCAGAATTTTGTCCAATAAGTCTTTGTAACGTGATCTATAAAATCGTGGCAAAATGCCTTGCTGGCCGAATGAAGAATATTTTGCATCAAGTGATCTCCGAGGAACAAAGTGCCTTTGTGGGGGGGGGGGGGAGGCTCATACAAGATAATGCAATACTCGGGTTCGAAAGCCTACATTGTATGAAGACTAAAAGGTTCGGTAATGGAAGGAAAATGGCTTTGAAATTGGATATGTCAAAGGCCTACGATAGAGTGGAATGGAACATTTTTAGAATAATGATGCGAGGGTTGGGCTATGAAGAACAATGGATCAACAAGATTATGAAGTGTGTGGAGAGTGTCTCCTTCTCGGTACTCATCAATGGGGAAAAAATAGGTAAATTCCACCCTACTAGGGGTCTTCGCCAAGGTGACTCACTATCCCCTTACCTATTTCTTCTCTGCTCAGAAGGTCTATCTTGCCTTATTCATGAAGCCGAAAGGGCTGGAAGTATTAATGGAATCCAATTTGGAAGAGAAAGAATTAAAGTTTCACATTTATTCTTCGCTGATGATAGCTTTGTTTTTCTTAATGCAAAGGAAGAAGAATGTGATACTATGAAGAGGATCCTTCACCAATACTCCAAGCTCTCGGGTCAGCAGATCAACCTCGAGAAATCTGAAGTAAGCATGGGCAAGAGGATATCAACTAGCCAAGGACAAGTTTTAGCTCAACGATTGGGGGTTCGACTAGTCTCTCACCATGCCAAGTATTTGGGGCTTCCGAGTTTTGTGGGAAGAAGGAAACAAGAGGCTTTTGAAGTTGTGAAAGAAAAAGTTTGGAACAAGCTTCAAGGGTGGAAAGCCTCTATGTTCTCACAAGCGGGTAAGGAAATACTAATCAAAGCTGTTGTGCAAGCTATCCCGAGTTACACTATGAGTTGCTTCCGTCTTCCCAAGAAGCTCATCAAAACTCTCCACTCCTTGGCTGCAAAGTTCTGGTGGGGGGATACAAAGGATCATAAGAAACTCCATTGGAGTTCGTGGGATAAATTATGTAGACCTAAGGAGGAGGGAGGTCTTGGCTTTCGTAGTCTAACTGAATTCAACCAAGCCCTTTTGGCCAAGCAAGGGTGGAGACTCATTCATAATCCCCACTCTCTTCTCACCCGAATCTTAAAAAATAGCTACTATCCTAATACATCTTTTATGGAAGCGGGTTGTCCTAATGGTGCCTCTTGTGTGTGGAAGGGGATTTGTTGGGGGAGGGAAATCATCAAAGAAGGGGCTAAATGGAGAGTGGGTAATGGAAGAATGATCAAAGTGTGGGAAGATAAATGGCTCCCTAGACCTCATGAATCTACTCTCTCTAAATTTCCTAACCTTCCTCCTCAAACCAAACTTTATAAATTTATAACTGAGGAGGGAGAGTGGAATATGGCCGAGATAGCTACATACTTTCATGAAGATGACATTCCTTGGATTCAAGGAATTCCTATAGATTCATACATGGAAGACAAATTATTTTGGCCTTTCACCCCTAATGGCCATTATAATGTGAAAAGTGGATATCGGGTTAGTAGAGAATTAAATCTTCATGCCACAAGGTGCTCCACCATGGATGAGATTCAGAAGTGGTGGAGAATGTTATGGAGCCTTCAAATTCCCCCTCGGATGAAGCTTTTCAGCTGGCGAGTTTGCAACAACTGGCTGCCTGCAAAAACTAATCTGAAACACAGAGGTATGGACATAAATACTTGCTATGATATATGTGGCAGGTATGAGGAAACCCTTACACATGCTTTATGGAACTGTGAGAAAGTGAGAGGCACTTGGAAACTCTGTTCTTGGTACAAAAACTGCTCTAGATTAGGGGCAGGTTCCATGTTTGATGTGTTAATGGCCATAAAACAGACGAATACCAGGAACGATTTCGAAGACACTATCAAAGTGATGTGGGCTATATGGGAAAACAGAAATAGGAAGTGGCAGCAACTTCCTTATATGCACGGTCAGCAATTATTAAACTGGGTTTTTTCTGCCTACCCAAATGTGCCTAAAACTGAAAGTGAATTATTGCAGCAAGAGGCAGATGTCACCACCCATGTGAAGAAGTGGATTCCCCCTGCTAACAGACGCATCTGTGTCAACTGTGATGCAGCAGTTGTGGACAAAGTTGCTGGTATGGGACTCGGCTATATCTGGCGTAAGAAGGATGGACAAATCCTTGCTGCTGGTCAGATTTATAAAGATGGCATATGTTCAGCCAAGATGGCGGAGACTTGGGCGATCCTGGAAGCACTGAAGCATCCTCCAGCTGAGGCTATTAGCCAGATTGAAGTTCAATCGGACGCAAGGTGTTGGTGGAAGAAATCAACAAATTGGAGCAAAGATCACCTACTGAAAGCAACCTGCTGCATCAAATCCGTAATGTGCTGGCCAAGTTTCAAGATGTAAAAATCATTCATCTAAAAAGAACCAATAATGAGTGTGCTAATATGTTAGCTAGGAATTGTCTATTGGACAAAAACACTCAATTTTTTTCTCATTCTTTCCCGGATTGGTTAGCCAAGTTTTGTAAGGCTGATCATCCAAATATGTTGTAGTTTGTCTTGTTGGTTCTAATAAAATTCTCTTTCAAAAAAAAAAAATATTAGAAAAAATAAGAAAAAAGAAAGAATACTTTTAAGCGTTTTTAAGGTGACACATCACCGCCTCATATTTCTCTTTTATATCTATTCTATATAAAGTGTGCCTATATAACTGAATTCTTAGTTTATGAGAAATTCATGGGTAATTTTTTATTTATATTTAATAAAATAATAAAATATTATTTATATATAATAAAATAATAAAATAAAAATAAAACAACTTAAACAACTTTTCAAATAATCTAGATTATGGCAAATAAGCTTGTGTTGAGTGTTATATGAATTGATAATAATAGCCTTAGGTATCTGATATCTTGTAGGTAAGTATAAAATACATTGATTTTGGAGCATTGAATCTGTCTTTTCATTTAGACGTAATATTGATTTTGGTAGATTTTTGCCTTATTGTTAGAATCCAATACAACTTCATGTATCTATTTTTTGTGTGTTTCAGGGATTTCCACAAGAATTGAGACACTATGATATTATTTCAATTAAATTTGATTTCTCCATTGTTATTATTTCTACAGTGTTATTATTTCAATTAAATTTGATTTCTCCGTTGTTATTATTTCAGAGGTTCAATAGGGTGTAATGGTTGATGGGTAATCGTCAAAATTCATTCTTTTTTGTTCTTTTTTTTTTTGTTTTGAGGAATTGTGTAGATTGTACTTGTAGAAACTGGTTGTTGTTTGGGAAACCTTAATATATTTTTATCACTCTGTTTGTGCGAGTTTGTTGTTTTAAGAATTTTGCTATTGTCCTTTTTTTAGTTCATTGTCAAATTGATCAACTTTACTGCCTTCCCCTTACTGGATTGTAAATTTGTGTTTTTGATTGCTTTGAGTCGCTTCTCATTTATAATCATTTTTCAAAACTGTTTATTATATGTGGGTTGCAAATTGCTTTTACTTTTTCTCATAAGTCTAACATCGCAGCATTGTTCCAAGGCCGAGGATTGTCGGAGGGATTCCGGGTCTGGTTCCAATTCTGGTGAGGCCTTTTCTATTGTTAAGTGGCTATTGGCTATTGTTTCATGCATGAATTTTAAATTCAAAATGGTCAATTTGGTGGGGGGAAACATGTGTTCTTAATGAATTTGCCAAAATGTCATTTTGTAAGTGTAATTTACAGTGTGTTCAAGCGACTATAAAGCCAGCTCAGAGTGAAAGATGGTCATTTGAACCTATCAAAAGATAGCTTCATGATCGTTGTGATATTAGCTGTGTGTGTGACCACAAATCTTACTTATGCAAACAGTAGTATTTTAAGCTTGTATATTGCTGGTGGATTTCTTCACAGGTGTGGAGCTGTTTCGATTTGGAGTGTGGCAGTGGGAGTTGCATGCATACTCGGTTTTGCTGGTGGGTTTGCACTCAGGCCTTATACCCTTCCTCATGTAAGTTTCTTCTTGCATTTCAATGCAATGATAATTTTCTATTTGCATACTAGCATAACAATCCCCGGGCAAGCCCTTCTTCTGGTTTGCTTTTCTTTTCAGATTTAGAATTTGAGGACAGCTGATTTTATTATTATGGCTTCCGAAGTTTTGATTTTTCTTTTTTGTTGCTTTGACATTGTTTGCAGGATCATTGGATGCGTCTCTTTAGTTTCTAGCATAAAATTTAGTATATGTGCCTCGCACGTAGCTTTTTCCTAGTATATATATAGATATATAGAATATAGATAGATTGGTTACATTTTTTTAAGTCATTTCATTACTATTAATGGTTTGATTAATTTAGAAATTAAATAAAAATAAATAATAAATACCTTGTAACTTGATAATTTATTTTCTTATAAAACTTTAATTAAAATTAATTATATTTTAAAATTAAATTAATTATAATTATTAATTAATTTTTTGCAATTTATTACTATATAAAGATCTTTTAGCAATTCATTTTTTTTTTCACTTAACTTATTTAAAATTTTATAGCAAAACTTTTTATGATTTAAAATTATACACATATAATTTCATAATTTAAATTTTATTATACTTATAATCTTAATTTTAAATTATTACACTTAATTATTTAATTTTTTTATTAAAATATTTAAAAAGTAAATAGTGAAATAAGTTGAAGGATTTTTTAGAAAAAAAAAATAGCTACACTCGTTGAAGAACTAAATATTTAAAGTAGCTCGCGATTTATTCTCTTTTTTCGAAATCTACAAAAACGCCTATAGTGTGCATCAAATGATGTGTGGTCATCAGGTACATAACAACTCTATTTTGGAGTTATTTTGTAACTTATTACTTGTTCTAATTGGTCATATGATCTTTTTATTTGTGTTCATAAACATCCAATAAAATATTTTGTGATAACCATAGAGTTGGTGGATAATTTTCAAATATTCAAAGGATTATGTAAACCCTATAAAAAGTGGTCACTTTCTTTCTAGAGTGTTCTCATAGTGTTGTAGAGAGAATAGTTTGTTGTTAGGCAAAGTCCTTTGAGACTTGTCTAGGCCTTGAGTTGTCCAACAAAATCCTTTGAGAATTGAAGCCTTTACGCATATATTCTGCTTAGAAAAAACCAACCACAGTTTCACAAAAGTTTTACCTCAAAATATGTCAGTAAGTAGTATTTAAAAAAATAACTAACAAACTTTTCTTGTAAGGTGCAAATCTTGAATCAAATCAAGTACACTATATTGAGAAAATGTCTTTATAATAAGATTATGTATTTAAATATATATTTGAGTTAATCTTAAAGTTAGCATAAAGCATGAAGAAAATAATGTGAGAGTGATAGTTCAACTACATTGTGCTTATAAGAGATTTTGTCTAGACATATGAGTGAGAAAAAAAATACTCAATAATCTTTAAATATATAAATAAATTCAAAGTAATATCATTTCAAACTTTTGTAAATTGTGGTCAAGTGAAAACTTGACAAATCTTTCAAACTGTAAAAAGTTTAGTAAGAATAACATCTAGCTAGGGACATAATGTTGGAAATATTTTACCAGGATCTAGATTTACTACTATGTATGTTTCATTAACATCCTAATATGAATTCTAAAACAATGAAATAAACACATATAAAGTTTAGAAAACCTCATTGGGTGTAGCGGAATATAATGACTCCTTCCATTCAGATCTTTAGCCCTTGATTCCTTTCTGTAGCAGAGCATCACCAAGATCTGAACCTGGATCTCTTTCTCTCCTTCTTGTTGGTTGGATTCTTCACAATCTTCCACACTATGATTGAGATACCACTTGATGTGTGTGGGCACTCACTCATTCACTAAAGGTTCGAAATTCAAGAGAGGAAAAGAGAAGAAGAGGGGCGGATAGGAGGCTCAGGTTTTTCTCTGAAAAAGAATAAGATGCATTGCATAGTTTCCTGAAGCCATCACTTTCTATTTATAGAATGCCATCTAGGTTTAGGTTAGAATTATATGGCATTAAAATAATGAAAAATATAAATGGTAAACCCTATACAAAGTGCCCGACCATATTAGTGGATAATGGGCCTCACTTTGCAATTTTGCCATTTTCTCATTTCTCAATCCCATTTTCTCAAAAATGCCAATTTTCCAATTCAACCACTTAAATGCCAATTCTAATTATTTAATAACTAAAAATTAATTATTAAATAATATTGTCATTTAATATATTTATTAATTTAGACATATAAAGTCTCTTAATTAATAAATAAAACCTAACCCTCTATATGTTCCACGATATAGATACGCTATTAGTTATCCATTGTTATAATCCTAATTTGATCAATGACCCTCTAATAGATGATCTACATTGAATAGGAACTAAATTACCATTACACCTTCAATGTGTTTTATCCTTAAAACACTTAGCTCCGTATAAATGATATTTCAGTGAATTGAAATGAGATCTCCACCATTTATATCTGTTTAGCCAAGCTCGAAGGATATCATCGTTTCACTTCTAAATTCCTATAGAAGTTATAGACTCCATTTTTATGTTAGCGCTCCCACTCAATTATACTATCATGTTCCCAAAATGTACGTATCACCCTGACCCAAAAGTAGGCTTAACTAACAAATCAAAGAACATGTATAATACTCTTGAGATCGAACCTAACCATATCAGGATTAAGATCATTTGATCTAGGATCAACAGGTGATATTGAATTGAATAGATATTACAGTAATTTTAATATATCTAATCAAAGTTCAATATCGGTCCATTCCGATGTATACTCCATACATCCGATACTGGTAAACTTTGCCAATGCCCTGGAAAAGACATAACACTTATCCAAGGTGTAAGAATACCTATCGCTGATTATATCATGCCAGTCTAAATCCATTGAACTGACAAATCAGGGAATAAACTTTCGAACAGATAATTAAGATTATATTCCACTGTGCTGACAACACTATAATCATTAACAAATTCATATGTTCTGGACTTAAATAGAATTCATACATTATATGTATATAATCATCAAATAAATCATGTGAACCATGCAACATAAAATGTTATTTCTGATCTTTATTAATAAGTAAATCTGATTATATAGAAATGGGTTTTATTTAGGGCACAAAACCCAACAAACTCCCACTTGCACTAATATAAAACAAAATGTGCATTTCAAATAATCTCAACACCTTGATATACAAATCAAATGCAGTAGTAGTATACTCCTCGTAATAGGATCTGACAGGTTGAATTAAACACAACCTTTTCTCCACCATTACTCTTCCTTAATCACAAAGTCCTTGATATTGTGAAATTCCTCTCTATATGTCAACTCTCTTGGGATACTGGATTCTATACTTTTGGCAACTACTTTTTGGTTATTCAGGAAGTAACACTAGTAATTAAGACAAGTTGGAATGGTGCCACAAATGTATAGAACTTTCCTTAGACTCAATAGGTACCTTTCCTGCATCTTTAACATTCAGTCTCTCTCTGGTAGACCTAGAGACTTCAGATAGGTTTTTACACTTCTCCTAAATCACTACTCCACCCCCAGAGTAATCACCATCTTATCAGCAGACTTTCTAGCACAAAGGCAAGTCTCGAAATCTGATGTGGTGTAGTCTAAGAGTTTCAAACACACCCTTATCGACTAACATATAATTCCTCTTCTTAATCTTAAGATTTACTTGATTGTCTTCCAATGTTCCTCTCCTGGATTAATCTGATTTCTACTCATTACTCCCACTCAACAACAGGTCTCTGGTTTAAGGCATACTAAAGCATATCTGAGACCTCTCACTGTTGATTCAAGAAATCCTTTCATGGCTTTATCTTTTCCAGGAATAGTTGAGACTTTTCCTAGATAAATAAAATCTATGTCTAGAAGTCGAGAAGCTTCTATAGATTGCCATTAGAAAAGAAAATGCTTCAGCATCTTACTAAAGTAAGCTGCTTGCACTAGAGTAAGTAATTAACCAGGTATACCGTAAGCCATAGGTTTAGATAAACTCAAACCTATAATACTAGGAACAGGAAGTTTTGTTAAGTCCATTGAATAGACTTATAAACGAAAATTTCCTTTCATGTCCTTGTAATAGAAAACTTTTAGATTACTCCATGTGAATGGATTAAAACATAGTTTTCTTGGATTTTCTTCTTAGTTTCTTATTTTGACAATCCATTACTTGTTTAAACTTACAATGGATTTTAATCACTAGTGTCTTCCAAGTCATAAGAAGGTGAATTCCTAGAAACCCTCCCACTGCGACAAGGTACCGTGAATTATGTCTAAGAAAATTAAATTGTATTGACCTCTTCGGTTGTGTCAAGACAACAAAGGCAGTGGGATCATCTTGTATCGAATAAGATGATAGAACACTTATGGAATCAAGAAAAAATATCTCCTTTATTTGCTACATTGTTTTTCAGACTTAGTCATTTTCTTAGAAAATTAATATTTGTTTAAACAAACACTTTCTTATCTAATGACTATGGGATGGTCCACCCCTAATCACTTAGAATAGCTAACAAACATGCAAACCATGGTTAACAGTTCTAGCTTTTCTTAAGATTTCGATTAGGTCATCCATGAATCTAGTAATGATTTACATTAAGTATACAACCATTGCATCATTCTGAAATTATATTACCATAGAAGGATTTAGGCTACGACTAGTAACTAATCAATATGCAACTCGAATTTTTGGGGAGTAAGTTTGGATATAATTCAAAATAAACTTAATGATCTGTGAACTGCATATCTACTAACTATTTCTCCACCCCTATCAGTTCGCAAGATCTTTAACCACTTACCTTAATGGTTTTTCACCATTGCTAGAAATTCATGAAATTTTTTAAACATTTCAAATTTCTTTTGCTTAAGGTAAAATATAGAGTGATCGTTTTAAGAATATAACGATAAACTCATATCCACCACTGAATGTACATCCATCTGCGAAGGAGATGAACTTACTTTCAGTGGATATAGGCATATTAACTCTTTGCAGAGATTGATCTTGTCAAAACCACTATGAACAAGATACAAATGCCATAGATTTAAATAAAATGTGGTCACAGAATAGTGCAAGTGGATCCTGGTCACAGAATACTAAACTCATATTCCATACAGTTTGAATCCATTGATAGAAAATAGTTATTAAACACTTGTGAAAGTGAAACTGTATTGTATTAAAAAAAAAAATTATTTGGAATCTAAAATTTAAAGTCAAAGACTTAAATTTATACCAAATATAATGAGTAATTCTTTCTTGGACCACCATTACTAATTTAACTCTAAGTATGATTTGCCCATACAAGTAGGAGATTTCTAAGATTGAGGATTTATATCATTTTGGGATAAAATTTCAGGAATATAATCAGATGCGTCCTTTACTTTCTTAAGAGAAAATATAGAATGACATGAGATGATTTATAGACCATTCATCCAATGATATGTCATTGAGCTAATTCGAAATGAATAAGCTAAGAGAAATTAGGATAATTTCGTATTTAAATACGAATCCAACGATGCTCCGATTAGTGAGAGTCAAAGTAATCTTATTTATACAATCTTCTTGTTTCATATTGTAAATACTAGTCTAAGGTGTCATCAATTGATGAACAACTAGATGTTGCATTTACAATATTTATCTTTCGAGATCTAACACTATTATGTTTGTCTAATGGTTGACAATCCATTAGGGATTTGTCCCATTAGAACAACAAACCAAGTTAGACCAACAATGAAGATTCGAAATTAAACTACAATTTAATAACAGAAAATAACATGGTTCAATATAAATTCATACACAATTCAGAAATTATTAATCACATAGCAAGTAGGAATGACAAGTGAAAATACTAAAGCATACAATCCTAAATAATTTCCAAGGTCTTCAACAAATTCATATCAGTGTCCCGTTTAGGCGAGAGTCAGTATACCATCCATTGAATAGAGTTGTCAGCTCATCTAAAATGATAAACATTCTAGCAACCTTTTATTTGATCAAGATTGGAATCCAGCGTTGTCCCGTTTAGGCGAGAGTCAAGGCTATTCTATCTTATGAGCTTCCACCATTGTTTCATACTTTTTTAAGTCAAATACAGTCGCCACCATTAGGGTGATCAATACTATATAAAACACTTACAAATAATATTATCTTTCGAGATTCTATGGTGTTAAATTGCTAATGAACGTTCCTCCATTAGGGAGGATAACTCACTAAAACAAGAACTATGTAGAACCAACAATGGAGATCATGTCCTAATAATAATAAAGCTCATTATTTAAAGTGTATTTTCTTCTAATATTTATTTTAATCAATTTATTTTAAATATATATTTATTTAATTAAAATTTCCAATTTAGAATGAAAAATTCTAAATATAAATTTTAATTTAATATTTATAAATTATACTTAGATGGATATGAAAATAATATGAATTATTTCCATCTTAGTAATAATTTCAAATAAATATTTAGAAAAATATTTAATTTAAGTTGTTTCAAAATTAATTTAAATTAATTTACAACTCAAATTTAATTTTCTATAAATATATATATTGCATTTCGAAAAAAGTGAAGTATATATAAGAATACAATTTTCGAAAATGTTTGTTAAAATAAAATAAAAATAAATCCTGGAAAAAATTATTCTAATTTTTTGTTGGCCCAAAATTAATTAATAAAATTAATTTACAACAAAAAAATATAATTTTACTATTTAATTAAATATTTAAGAAAAATTTCAAATATTTAAGTATCGTGATTAAGAATCAACTTAAATATTAATTTTCTATTTAATTAAGTATCACTAGAAAAATACTTCAAGCAAAACAGATAATATCTATCTAGACTTTCATTGACTAATTATTTCAATTTCTAATTATAATATATTTTATTTCATTTATTTTAATTAATCATTAAACGAAAAAATCATTGATTTAAGTTGGTCCAAAATTAAAATAAATAATTTTCAACTTTAATCTATTTTTTAAATAAAATTCGAAATTTCTGCATTAAAGAAATGCAATTTTGAAATTGTGGGAAAAAGATTAATAAAATAAAATAAATAATATTTTGAAAAATTATTCAAATTTAAGTTATTCAGAAATGAGATTTCAAACTTAAAATAATTTTCTATTTAATTAAATAACATGAAAATAATAATATATAAGTATCATGATGAAAATCATCTTAGATATTTAAATTTTTAATTTAATTAAATGTATTAAATTGAAGAAATAAATAATTAATTATAGAGGAGACTTAATTTTTAATTCTAGTTTAATACTAGGAAAATATACTTAACTTAGATTGTACAAAAATTAATTATTATACAATTCATTTCACAATCTATGATATTTTCCTAATTAAATATTAGAAAATATAATTAGTACTAGAAATAACTATCTAGAATATATATCATTAACTAAGTGTTTTCTAAAATTAACTTTAAAATATTAAATGAAAAATAAATTTCATATATTTTAAAAGTTAATTATGTTGCTAATTCAATTTTAATTAGGTTAGACTAATATAATTAACCTAATACAATTATTTAAATAAGGCAAATTGGCCTTCACAATTGGGGTAGTTCATGTGAGGGGGAGTTGGGTTCAGTATGTCGTACCCACTTCTATTTGCTCCCAACTCTCACACAAGGCCCAAAAGAGAGGAATTTAACCTTTAAATAAACAATTGTTATTCATTGAATAAGCCCAAATCTAATTGGGCCTAAATAAAATTACTTATGTCAAATTTTATTTTAGCAACCTAGTCCATTTACTTAGTAAAATATAGGCTCACACAGGTCAAAAGATTTGGAAGGACCCTATCATGTTACTAGGTTTACACAGATGAAAGAAGTACAAAATTTACCTGTTACAAATTATTCATAAGATCTATTGACAATTGGACTATGATTAAAATCAGATCATTGGATCTGTCAACAAGTTAATCATAGCAATTTAGATCAAATAAATAATAGGTTTGTTAAATTTTTTTTTTGAATAAACAATATAAAATTAAACAAACATTGTCCATGTAACAAATGTGAAATAAGATATTAATATAATTAAATTATTATTCTTAAACTAACCAACTAAATTTTGAAAATTTAGGGTTGTTAAAACAAACCTTAAAAATCTCAAAATTTAGAAATCAAAAAATGAAAACTAATTTAAAATATCTAGGTTTATTTGAATTATTTTTATCAAATTAAATTAAATATCAAATAAGATCAATGATTTGAAAGAAAGAATCTTCAATATCACTTTCAAATCTTATAATTTAATAAAATTAAAATAATAAAATAAACCAATTTTAAAATAGATATGGTTAGATAGTTACTATTTTAAGAAAAGATAATAAATAATAATTACCATAGTTATATATCAAAATATCTCAAATTAAGCAATATTCAAATTTCTACAAAAATATCTAAGTTATTTAAATATTTAAAGATAATTTATAAATATCTAAGTAAAGACACTACAAGAAAAATGAGCATTAATGAGGACAAATTTCGTTGATAAAAACCCCTGTTTTCGTCAGTATTGCACATCAATGAGGACATTTCGTTGGTAAAAAGTCGTTGGGAAAAACGATTATCAACAACGACTTTTTAAGTCGTTGGGAATAAAAATTATCAACAACGACATTATCGTTGGGAATAATATTTTCTTTTTTGTTTTTAGGTTCTGAGTGCATTAACAACGGCATCGTCGTTATTGATATTATTATCAATGACGACAATGTCGTTATTGAAGAGCCTCTTCGAAAAAAAAATAATTATATTAAAATTATTTGTAATTAATTATTAATATATAATATTATATTAAAATTATTTGTAATTCATTGTTAATATATAATATTATATTAAAATTATTAATTTTAATTTTAATTTTTTTAATTATTTAATTAATTAATATATAAAATTATTGAATTAATTAAGATATAAAATCATTTAACTAAAAGATAATATTTAGAGTCACTAATATTACAATAAAAAGTGAGTCATAAACATTATAGTACTGCCTACCTAAATATAAATTAGTGTTCATAAAATATTAACAAACATATTAGACCGATAGTTCGTAAAATTAAAATAGATATTCTAAAAGAAGTTTGTAGTAGCATCGTCCTCATCACTAGCATCTCGAGGAACATCCGATCCAGGAACATCCGGCATCTGTGGGTAGTATGGCGGCATTTGCGAGCTGGTCATCATCTGAGATGTCTGCTGCCAATGTAGTGTCGGCATCATTTGAGATGTCTGCTGCCCTTGTTGTGTCGGCATCATCTGAGAAGTCTGTTGTCCTAGATGTGTCGGCATCATTTGAGATGTCTGCTCCCATGGTTGTGTTGGCATCGTCTGCGATGTGTTCTGATATTGCTGCCCTTGTGTCGACATCTGAACATTTTGCGGCATCTGTGACATTTGTGGCATCCGAGGCTCTGACACATGAGACGTCTGAGGCGACTGCATCATCATATTCAACAATACTTGCGAATTGTTTGGCGACTGAAACATAAACTGCAAGTATGACTTGTAAAGCCCGCTTAGTTAATTTGGAAATTAGCAGTTGTTTATGTTTAAATTATGAAATTATTTATAGCTATTTAAATAATTTATTACTGTTATTTATGGAATTCAAAAATGCATGATTATGTCATCAGCAGTTTTTATATTTCGCATTTCCGGTGTCCGGTATTTTGGAACTCGGCGTTTGGCTCAGTAGAAATCACAACTTAGTATGTTAGTAATTTGGGGACGGGTTTTAGACATTGGGAATGTCGGGAATGGCCGGGAATTTAGAATTTCCCAAAAATACCCCTTTAGTATGATTTTTGTGATTTTATGGTGGAGGGGCAAAATGGTCTTTTTGCCCCATTAGTGTTTTGTCTTATGTGAGCTTCTTATTTGAAAATTTAAATGCTTAAGTGTTTAATTGTTGGCTGAATATAATGAAATGTTATAGCTTTTATTCATTTTTTCCCAAACTTAGAAAAAAATTACATTTTATCAAAGGAAACTCTCTCAACTCTCTCTCTCTCTTTTCGGCCATTTGAGGCAGCTTCTAGGGTGATTTTTCCTCTTCAATTTCTAGTAGATTTCAGCTTGTTGTGTGTCTCTAATCAAGGTAAGTCTTGTCTTGCTTTTTTCTAATTAGTTTTCTTGAGATTTTTATGAAATTGGATGAAATGCATGCATGATTTTGATTATGTTGCTGCTGTGATTTTTGTTGTTGATTTATGTGGATTAAAGCATGCTAATTGAAGTTAAATTGGGTTGTTTGAAGCATGATTAGTTAGGTTGTTCAAGCTTTTAGTTTTTATGTGAAAAAGTTATGAATTTGGAAAGAAATGGTTCATTTTGTTTCTGTGAATTGCTGGGTGTTCTTGTATGTTTTCAGAGGTGATATTATGCTTATTTGAGTAGGATTAAATAGGTTTGGATGCATGTTAGGTGGATTTGCTCAAGCTTGAGTTTGGAACTCAAAGCTTGAGCTCCAATGGTGATTTTTGTGTATGTGCTTTCTGGGTGGTTTTGAGGCTTTGGATTTGTTCTAGGGATAGTTTAGAACAGGTCTGGAAAGTTTGGGACCAATTGGGGTTGAATTGGTCGAGTTATGAGATTTTTAGTTGGCTGCCTGCGAGGAACAGGAATTCCGGTTGTGCATCCGGAATTCCGGATGGGGGTTCAGAAATTCCCAGAACCGGAATTCGGTTGGGCAACCTGGTCTGTAGGTTGGGGAATTTTTCCGAACCCTAGTTTTCCTCGTTTTTAGGTTTTTAGGGGTATTGCCATGCTTTTTATCGATAGGGAAACTTTTAGTTCCAAGTTTTAGTCCCCGGGAAGTGATTTAGCGTGTCACTTATAGCGTTGTGATTTTTATGGTTTAGGAGCCGATGTCCGCCACTCGGCTTCGGTTCCGGTCGGGTTGGCGGCACACACGAAATCGGAATCCTGTAAGATTAGTATAACGAGTATGCATATTTAGATTACATGTTTAGCGTGCATGTAGGAAGCCTGCTAGATTACATTAGTTATGTATTTAGGCTTCGAACCATCCAACCCTGTCACGTCGGTACATGCTGGAGTATGACCAGCAGCCGGAGTATGACCGGTTCGACCGATCAGGCTGACACTTGGTTGGTGGTTCGGTCTATTGACCTATCCGTCGGTACGGGCTGGAGTATGACCAGCGGCGGAGTATGACCGGTTCGGCCGATCGGGAGGATACTTGTCAATAGTACCGTCCCCCGAACGTTCAAAACTCGGTACCATGTTGGACATGGCGGAAGTGGCTCAGTACCATGTTGGACATGGCAGTAGCGGGACTCAGTATCGTGTTGGACACGGCAGTTAGTTATGTATGATATTATTATGCTTTTCTTACTGAGTCTGTCGACTCACAGTTTATGTTCATGTGTAGGTAAAGGCAAGGCATTGCTTGATGGACCGTGAGCGAGCTTATGAGATTGTACATGTCGGGGCGGTTAGGCCTGGAGCGTACGATCCTCGGGACAGCAAGGCTGAGATTTTTGTAACTGTCGTTAGACGACTTGTATTTTGATGTAAAAGTTAAACAGTGAAACTTTTGTAAATATTTTTATAATCGGGATCCCGAGTCTTTTATAATATGTTTTACAAGTTTAATCAAAAAGCAAAATTTTAAATAATCACGTTTTTCCATAAACCTCGTTGATTAGCAACGAGCTGCACAGTATGTTTAAAAATCACGTAATACGCCTAAGGTAGTTAGGGTGTTACATGACTGGTACATTTGACTGTGAAATTGCTCAGGACTTAAGATTCCAGGCGAAGGAACAAGAGGCTGTTGTAGCAGTTGCTGAAACGAAGTAGGAGTCTGATGCGGCTGCTGAAAACCCATTGCGTTAAAACCCATTTGAGAGCGAGACGGTTGAGGACGTATGGGTTGGGTTGGAGCTGCATCATTCATCTCAACATCCATTGGTTCCCGACGTTCACGTGACATTTGTTGAGTCAACGTCTGTATTTGTTTCTGTAACTCAACAACTGTTTCCCGTAAGTCCGGTTGATCAGCAGTTGCAGGTTGTGAGCATCGTCCTGATGATTGGCCTTTCAACTTGCGACCCACTCCTCGTTGATGGCCACGCCTCTCTCCAAGTGTTTTCCGAAGAATCTCAAGTTCTGAAACTTGTGAAGATTCAGGAGCACTATTTTGAGTTGTCAACATCTCTTCCTATAATATAAATAAGTTAGAAATCAAGCAAAGTTACAATTATTTGAAAATATTTAAAAGTTATTATTTTATATATCTTACATATTTATTTTTGGCAGCCTCATTGATGAAGGTGTTGGTGTCTTTCTTAGTATGACATTCTTTCCAAGTCTCAATGTAACCCTTTCCTTGCTGATAAATATAACTTGTTAGAAAATTATATTTAAAGTAAACTTTGTAAAATAGAAATTTAATATATTAACTTACTTTTTGACGAAGAATCTCAGCCCTAGTTACCGACCATTTTGTTGTTGAAGAGAATTTCATCTTCTGTCGATTGATAGAGTTTTGCTTCGACCTTTGAATGAAATCGAAAGTTGTGAACAATTCACATATTAGTCGCCATTGGTCTTCATTAAGTTCATTGGGAGGGTTCTTCCTTTGCATTTTCAAAGTCTTCTGGGTTTTTGTAATATTCTCTGAAGTGTTGCAATCTAATATTCTTTCTTGTTTTGTACTTCTTGGCCATCTCAGCTATCGAAATAGCTACTAACTTTGGATGACTGTCCAACTGGTAATAATGCTGCATATGACAAAAAAAAAAAAAATTAAAATAACATGGTAATAATCACATTTATTAGTGTAGATAAATTAATAATAATTTACCCGAAGCTTGGTTAAGATGAGGTGTTCGTACTGCTCCGGGACATTTGCCCAACTTGGATGATGTCCAGGCACATGCAGTGCAACCTCTCGCCCTACCAATCGAGGAAAAGCTTTACTCTCCAAGCCTACTATTTTGTTCGACACACTGTCAACTTCTAATGGCAACGGGCCAGTAGAGTTTTTTCTTCTCTCTTCTAACTTTACTAAAACATTCCTCCCACGGCCTTTTCTCGCGTCACCACCTATGTTGTCATAAAAAATGTATATGTGTGAATAGTTGAATTAAAAAATTAAACACTTAGATAGAAAAATAACAAAAATACCTGAAGCCTCGCACGCAGTCGGTACCCTAGTAGGATTTAATGGGTCATCCCCGCCACCATCTCCACCGTGAGAGTTAGCAACATCTGCTGACATTTTATGCTAAAAATAGAATAATAAAATTATATGAGTCCTTACTTAAGAGAATACGAACAACTCATTAACTCTTATATTTGTTCTTTTACAATAATTTGTTGAGACAAAAGGATTAAAAAAATATAACTAGTCATCAATACAAACAGCACTAAAATCCATTATTCACAATCATCATCACTAATGAAATGCAAATTTGTTGCGGACGCTTCTTCAATTTCATCTTCAAGATGATCAATAAGCAAATCATCCTCCAGGTCTTCTGCAATTTCTTCATCTTCATCATCCCTACTATCATCAACATTTGCAACCATCTCAGAACTTTGAGGGACATCTACAATTGTTGGAGAATCATTAGTTCGTTGGACATTCAACTCCCCCAATTCCACTGATAGTGTAAAATTTGATGAGTTTGTGTCATGTACAACATCAACATCATCTGTCTCATTAGGAAGCATGTTAGGAAGCATGTTAGTAGCCTGATAGTAGAATAGGCGCATGTTTCATTTCTAATTTCCAAATTAAGCGGCATTAGTAAGCTCGCCTTGAATACGACCTGATATGCCAACTCTTGGTTTCGCAGGCGGTTCTAACTAGATGGACGCCCGGCGGACTACCAGGAGTCAGGGCAACTCCGTAGGGTCGAATCAGGGACAGGGAGCTCAGTTTCCCCCACCTGCCAGGGGCCGAGGTAGAGGTCCCCGAGGCAGGGCTCGTGGCCGGGGTGATGAGAACCCGCCACAGGCCGCCTGTGCTCCCCACTCGATCGTGGAGCCCCGAATCGGGAGTTGCGGTTTGCGGAGATGCAAGCCGGATCGAAGAACAAGACCTCGAGATCCGAGAGGTTGAGACGAGCGGGGTGCTCCTGCAGTTCCTGTGCCTATAGTACCAGTGGCACCTGCCCCTGCTGCCCAGGCCGAGATAGTGGTGGCGGCCCACAGATTGGAACCTTTATATGAGCGGTTCCGGAAGCAAGCACCTCCGGTATTCCTGGGAGGTCCGGACGTGATGAAAGCCGAACAGTGGCTGACGGTGATTACCAGAATCTTGAACTTCATGGGTGTCACCGGTAACGACAGAGTGGTGTGCGCCACATTTCAGTTCCAGGAGGACGCCCTGGTATGGTGGGACATGGTGTCTCAGATCCATGACGTCACCACCATGACTTGGGAAAGGTTCCAAGAACTCTTCAACGCGAAATATTATAATGAGGCGGTCAGAAGCGCCAAGAGGAAAGAGTTCGTTCACCTGACCCAGTGGGAGAACATGAGTGTCACTGAGTATACTACTCAGTTTGACCGGTTGGCGAGGTTAGCCTCGGGAATTGTGCCGACCGACTTCAGTAAGAAGGAGAAATATCTGGACGGGTTGAATCCCAAGATCAGGCATGACCTGATGATTACCACCGACGACAGCACCACCTATGCTCAGATGGTGGAGAAGGCACTGCGAGCTGAGGGCGCAGTGGGGTGCATGTCAGAATCAGCTAGTACTCCGATTAGAGGCGGAGCTCCTACCCCTCCTGCATCAGGCTTTAGCAGGGGGAGTAGTGGTTCGGCCATTGATCAGAGGAAGAGGGCACCCACTGCTTCCGGCGGCTCGAGTCCGAACAAGAGGTTCCGGGGGAACCAGAACGAGGAGTCGTCTGGTGGTAATGAGACCCGATTCTCCTATCCCGAGTGCCCTAGCTGCAAGAGGCACCATCGGGGTGAGTGCAAAGGTCAGGGATGCTTTCATTGTGGCATGCCCGGACACTTCAAGAGGGAATGTCCCCAGCTCCGACCTGAGGCACCGAGAGCTCCAGTGATACCCACTCCAGCCAGGGTGTTCGCTATCACGCAGGCTGATGCAGATGCCAGCCCATCATTTGTTACATGTCAGCTTTTTATTAACAACTCGCTTTATTCAGTGTTGTTTGATTCTGGGGCTACACATTCTTATGTGGCGGCCAGAGTCTTTAGTAAGTTGGGTAGACCCTTTGATAGATATGAATCAGGGTTTGGAACCCTGTTACACAGCGGAGAATTGGTTATCTCCAATAGGTGGATTAGGTCTATGCCGATCGGGATAGATGGTAGAGAGTTAAGCGGCCGATCGATAGAGATGAGCTTAGTCGAATTTGATATTATTTTAGGAATGGATTTCCTATCTAAATATTCGGCGAGCATTGACTGTAAGAGGAAGATGGTGGTCTTCCAACCGGAAAGTGAAGAACCGTTTGTATTTGTGGGTTCGGTTCAGGGATCTCGGATCCCGGTGATCTCGGCTATGTCAGCGAGAGAATTATTGCACGGTGGGTGCTTAGGGTTTCTGGCCGTGGTGGTGGACACCACTCGGCCAGACACCATTCGGCCAGAGGACATCAGAGTGGTTCGGGAATTTTTGGACGTTTTTCCCGAAGAACTTCCAGGGTTACCACCTCAGCGGGAGATTGACTTCGTGATTGACTTGGCACCAGGGGTGGATCCGGTTTCCAAAGCCCCGTATAGGATGGCTCAGCTGAACTTAAGGAACCGAAGATTCGGCTCCAAGGGTTGCTTGACATAGGGTTCATTCGGCCCAGTGTGTCACCTTGG
Organism: Cannabis sativa; assembly: GCF_029168945.1. NCBI lineage: Eukaryota > Viridiplantae > Streptophyta > Magnoliopsida > Rosales > Cannabaceae > Cannabis > Cannabis sativa. Next base: position 43,372,223 of record NC_083602.1, on the reverse strand, counting down.
GGAGCCCCGGTTTTGTTCGTTAAGAAGAAGGATGGATCTATGAGGATGTGCATCGACTACAGAGAGTTGAACAAGTTGACGGTGAAGAATAAATATCCATTACCTAGGATCGATGACTTGTTCGATCAGCTTCAGGGGAAGACAGTTTTTTCTAAGATTGATCTCCGTTCGGGTTATCATCAGTTGAGAATCCGAGAGGAGGACATTCCGAAGACGGCTTTCTGCACTAGGTATGGACACTACGAGTTTCTGGTTATGTCATTCGGACTAACCAATGCTCCCGCGGCATTCATGGACACGATGAATAGAGTATTCAAGGATTTCCTCGATATCCGTGTGATTGTGTTTATCGACGACATCCTCGTATACTCTCGGTCGGAAGAGGAGCATGAGTTACATCTTCGGATGGTGCGCAACGACTTCGAGAACATAAGCTCTACGCCAAGTTCAAGAAATGTGAGTTACGGTTGTCTCGGGTGTCCTTCCTAGGGCACATTGTGAGTAAAGATGGGATCAAGGTGGATCCGGGAAGATTGAATCCGTCGGGGATTGGCCGAGACCGAAGACAGTGACAGAGATCAGAAGCTTCTTGGGATTAGCTGGGTACTACCGTAGGTTCGTGGAGGGGTTCTCCAAAATTTCAACGCCCCTAACCGAGCTTACAAAGAAGAATCAGCGATTTATCTGGTCAGATAAATGCGAAGCTAGTTTTCAGGAGCTGAAACAGAGGTTGATTACTGCTCCGGTACTAGCTTTGCCTTCGGACAAGGAGAAGTTCGTAGTCTACTGTGACGCATCCAAACAGGGTTTGGGGTGCGTATTGATGCAAGCCGATCGGGTTATCGCTTATGCCTCCCGTCAGTTAAAGGATTATGAACAGCGATACCCGACTCATGATCTAGAATTAGCCGCAGTGGTTTTTGCACTGAAGATTTGGCGGCATTACCTGTATGGAGAGAAGTGTGAGATCTATCACCGACCATAAGAGTCTCAAGTATTTCTTTACTCAGAAAGATTTGAACATGAGACAAAGGCGTTGGTTGGAATTAGTGAAGGACTACGATTGCGAGATCCTCTATCATCCCGGAAAAGCCAATGTAGTGGCCGATGCCCTGAGCAGAAAGGGACCCGGGCAAGTAGCTAGCATGGTTCAGATCTCACCTCAGCTAGCAGAGGACATGGTTAGATCCAGCATTGAGTTTGTGGTAGGTCAGCTTCACAACTTAACGCTGCAATCCGATCTGTTAGAAAGAATAAAGGTCGCTCAGATGACAGATCCGGAGTTAGTGAAGATCCGAGATGAGGTATTGGCTGGTCAAGCCAAAGACTTTTCAGTGTCAGACAGTGGGATGCTTTTGTATAAAGCCAGGGTTTGTGTTCCGAACAGCGTGGAACTGAGAAATGAGATCTTTGAGGAGGCTCATTCTACCCCGTATTCTCTGCATCCCGGCACAACCAAGATGTACCAAGATTTGAAACCGTACTTCTGGTGGAACGGTATGAAGAAGAATTTGGTAGAATTCGTATCGAGATGCCTCACTTGTCAGCAGATCAAGGCTGAACATCAGAGACCAGCAGGGTTGTTGCGGCAGCCTCTAACCCTACCAGAATGGAAATGGGATGATATTACGATGGATTATGTGGTCCGGTTACCTAGGACCAAGGGTTTGCATGATTCCATCTGGATAGTGGTGGACCGATTTACGAAATCTTGCTCATTTTACGCCGGTCGTAACAACATTTACAGTGGATCAGTTGGCAGAGTTATATGTCAGGGAGATAGTGAGACTTCACGGGGTACCAAAGTCTATAGTTTCGGACAGGGATCCGAAATTCACCTCCAAATTTTGGCAAAGTTTGCAACGGGCAATGGGTACGAAGCTAAAATTCAGTACAGCATTCCATCCTCAGACAGATGGTCAGTCCGAAAGGACAATTCAGATATTGGAGGATATGTTGAGAGCCTGTGTTATGGACTTTGAGGGTTCATGGAGTAAATATCTACCGTTAATAGAATTTTCGTACAACAATAGTTATCAGAGTACGATAGGGATGGCACCCTATGAACTGTTGTACGGTAGAAAGTGTAGATCCCCTATCCACTGGGATGAGACAGGGGAGAGGAAATACCTAGGTCCAGAGTCAGTTCAGCGGACCAATGAGGCGATAGAAAAGATAAAAGCTAGAATGCTTGCCTCACGGAAGCGGACGGAAGAGTTACGCGGTCCGAAACGTAGAGATGTTGAGTTCCGAGTAGGGGACCATGTGTTTTTGCGAGTATCTCCGATGAAGGGGATTAAACGTTTCGGGAAAAGAGGCAAGTTATGCCCTAGATTTACAGGACCTTTCGAGATTCTCGAGAAGATAGGTCAAGTGGCATATCGGTTAGCATTGCCTCCAGCCTTATCGAGCGTGCACAACGTATTCCATGTCTCAATGTTGAGAAAATACGTTTCAGACCCCTCTCATATACTCAGTTATGAGAGTCTTCAGCTTCAGCCAGACATGTCATATGAGGAACAGCCAGTGCAGATCCTGGATAGAAAGGATAAAGTCCTTCGGAATAAGACCATAGCATTGGTCAAGGTTCTCTGGAGAAACAACAAGGTGGAGGAAGCCACCTGGGAGCTAGAGTCAGATATGAGAGCTCAATATCCAGAGTTATTCAGGTTAGAATTCGAGGACGAAATCCTTTTAAGGGGGGGATAGTTGTAAAGCCCGCTTAGTTAATTTGGAAATTAGCAGTTGTTTATGTTTAAATTATTAAATTATTTATAGCTATTTAAATAATTTATTACTGTTATTTATGGAATTCAGAGATGCATGATTATGTCATCAGCAGTTTTTATATTTCGCATTTCCGGTGTCCGGTATTTTGGAACTCGGCGTTTGGCTCAGTAGAAATCACAACTTAGTATGTTAGTAATTTGGGGACGGGTTTTAGACATTGGGAATGTCGGGAATGGCCGGGAATTTAGAATTTCCCAAAAATACCCCTTTAGTATGATTTTTGTGATTTTATGGTGGAGGGGCAAAATGGTCTTTTTGCCCCATTAGTGTTTTGTCTTATGTGAGCTTCTTATTTGAAAATTTAAATGCTTAAGTGTTTAATTGTTGGCTGAATATAATGAAATGTTATAGCTTTTATTCATTTTTTCCCAAACTTAGAAAAAAATTACATTTTATCAAAGGAAACTCTCTCAACTCTCTCTCTCTCTTTTCGGCCATTTGAGGCAGCTTCTAGGGTGATTTTTCCTCTTCAATTTCTAGTAGATTTCAGCTTGTTGTGTGTCTCTAATCAAGGTAAGTCTTGTCTTGCTTTTTTCTAATTAGTTTTCTTGAGATTTTTATGAAATTGGATGAAATGCATGCATGATTTTGATTATGTTGCTGCTGTGATTTTTGTTGTTGATTTATGTGGATTAAAGCATGCTAATTGAAGTTAAATTGGGTTGTTTGAAGCATGATTAGTTAGGTTGTTCAAGCTTTTAGTTTTTATGTGAAAAAGTTATGAATTTGGAAAGAAATGGTTCATTTTGTTTCTGTGAATTGCTGGGTGTTCTTGTATGTTTTCAGAGGTGATATTATGCTTATTTGAGTAGGATTAAATAGGTTTGGATGCATGTTAGGTGGATTTGCTCAAGCTTGAGTTTGGAACTCAAAGCTTGAGCTCCAATGGTGATTTTTGTGTATGTGCTTTCTGGGTGGTTTTGAGGCTTTGGATTTGTTCTAGGGATAGTTTAGAACAGGTCTGGAAAGTTTGGGACCAATTGGGGTTGAATTGGTCGAGTTATGAGATTTTTAGTTGGCTGCCTGCGAGGAACCGGAATTCCGGTTGTGCATCCGAAATTCCGGATGGGGGTTCAGAAATTCCCAGAACCGGAATTCCGGTTGGGCAACCGGTCTGCCGGTTGGGGAATTTTTCCGAACCCTAGTTTTCCTCGTTTTTAGGTTTTTAGGGGTATTGCCATGCTTTTTATCGATAGGGAAACTTTTAGTTCCAAGTTTTAGTCCCCGGGAAGTGATTTAGCGTGTCACTTATAGCGTTGTGATTTTTATGGTTTAGGAGCCAGTAATCCGCCACTCAGCTTCAGTTCCAGTCAGGTTGACCGGCACACCTGAAATCGGAATCCAGGTAAGATTAGTATAACAGTATGCATATGTAGATTACATGTTTAGCGTGCATGTAGGAAGCCTGCTAGATTACATTAGTTATGTATTTAGGCTTCGAACCATCCAACCCTGTCACGTCGGTACAGGCTGGAGTATGACCAGCAGCCGGAGTATGACCGGTTCGACCGATCAGGAGGATACTTGTCAATAGTACCGTCCCCTGAACGTTCAAAACTCAGTACCATGTTGGACATGGCAGTAGTGGCTCAGTACCATGTTGGACATGGCAGTAGCGGGACTCAGTATCGTGTTGGACACGGCAGTTAGTTATGTATGATATTATTATGCTTTTCTTACTGAGTCTGTCGACTCACAGTTTATGTTCATGTGTAGGTAAAGGCAAGGCTGTTGCTGATGGACCGTGAGCGAGCTTATGAGATTGTACATGTCGGGGCGGTTAGGCCTGGAGCGTACGATCCTCGGGACAGCAAGGCTGAGATTTTTGTAACTGTCGTTAGACGACTTTTATTTTGATGTAAAAAGTTAAACAGTGAAACTTTTGTAAATATTTTTATAATCGGGATCCCGAGTCTTTTATAATATGTTTTACAAGTTTAATCAAAAAAGCAAAATTTTAATTAATCACGTTTTTCCATAAACCTCGTTGATTAGCAACGAGCTGCACAGTATGTTTAAAAATCACGTGATACGCCTAAGGTAGTTAGGGTGTTACATGACTGGTACATTTGACTGTGAAATTGCTCAGGACTTAACATTCCAGGCGAAGGAACAAGAGGCTGTTGTAGCAGTTGCTGAAACGAAGTAGGAGTCTGATGCGGCTGCTGAAAACCCATTGCGTTAAAACCCATTTGAGAGCGAGACGGTTGAGGACGTATGGGTTGGGTTGGAGCTGCATCATTCATCTCAACATCCATTGGTTCCCGACGTTCACGTGACATTTGTTGAGTCAACGTCTGTATTTGTTTCTGTAACTCAACAACTGTTTCCCGTAAGTCCGGTTGATCAGCAGTTGCAGGTTGTGAGCATCGTCCTGATGATTGGCCTTTCAACTTGCGACCCACTCCTCGTTGATGGCCACGCCTCTCTCCAAGTGTTTTCCGAAGAATCTCAAGTTCTGAAACTTGTGAAGATTCAGGAGCACTATTTTGAGTTGTCAACATCTCTTCCTATAATATAAATAAGTTAGAAATCAAGCAAAGTTACAATTATTTGAAAATATTTAAAAGTTATTATTTTATATATCTTACATATTTATTTTTGGCAGCCTCATTGATGAAGGTGTTGGTGTCTTTCTTAGTATGACATTCTTTCCAAGTCTCAATGTAACCCTTTCCTTGCTGATAAATATAACTTGTTAGAAAATTATATTTAAAGTAAACTTTGTAAAATAGAAATTTAATATATTAACTTACTTTTTGACGAAGAATCTCAGCCCTAGTTACCGACCCTGTTGTTGAAGAGAATTTCATCTTCTGTCGATTGATAGAGTTTTGCTTCGACCTTTGAATGAAATCGAAAGTTGTGAACAATTCACATATTAGTCGCCATTGGTCTTCATTAAGTTCATTGGGAGGGTTCTTCACTGCATTTTCAAAGTCTTCTGGGTTTTTGTAATATTCTCTGAAGTGTTGCAATCTAATATTCTTTCTTGTTTTGTACTTCTTGGCCATCTCAGCTATCGAAATAGCTACTAACTTTGGATGACTGTCCAACTGGTAATAATGCTGCATATGACAAAAAAAAAAAATTAAAATAACATGGTAATAATCACATTTATTAGTGTAGATAAATTAATAATAATTTACCCGAAGCTTGGTTAAGATGAGGTGTTCGTACTGCTCCGGGACATTTGCCCAACTTGGATGATGTCCAGGCACATGCAGTGCAACCTCTCGCCCTACCAATCGAGGAAAAGCTTTACTCTCCAAGCCTACTATTTTGTTCGACACACTGTCAACTTCTAATGGCAACGGGCCAGTAGAGTTTTTTCTTCTCTCTTCTAACTTTACTAAAACATTCCTCCCACGGCCTTTTCTCGCGTCACCACCTATGTTGTCATAAAAAATGTATATGTGTGAATAGTTGAATTAAAAAATTAAACACTTAGATAGAAAAATAACAAAAATACCTGAAGCCTCGCACGCAGTCGGTACCCTAGTAGGATTTAATGGGTCATCCCCGCCACCATCTCCACCGTGAGAGTTAGCAACATCTGCTGACATTTTATGCTAAAAATAGAATAATAAAATTATATGAGTCCTTACTTAAGAGAATACGAACAACTCATTAACTCTTATATTTGTTCTTTTACAATAATTTGTTGAGACAAAAGGATTAAAAAAATATAACTAGTCATCAATACAAACAGCACTAAAATCCATTATTCACAATCATCATCACTAATGAAATGCAAATTTGTTGCGGACGCTTCTTCAATTTCATCTTCAAGATGATCAATAAGCAAATCATCCTCCAGGTCTTCTGCAATTTCTTCATCTTCATCATCCCTACTATCATCAACATTTGCAACCATCTCAGAACTTTGAGGGACATCTACAATTGTTGGAGAATCATTAGTTCGTTGGACATTCAACTCCCCCAATTCCACTGATAGTGTAAAATTTGATGAGTTTGTGTCATGTACAACATCAACATCATCTGTCTCATTAGGAAGCATGTTAGGAAGCATGTTAGTAGCCTGATAGTAGAATAGGCGCATGTTTCATTTCTAATTTCCAAATTAAGCGGCATTAGTAAGCTCGCCTTGAATACGACCTGATATGCCAACTCTTGGTTTCGCAGGCGGTTCTAACTAGATGGACGCCCGGCGGACTACCAGGAGTCAGGGCAACTCCGTAGGGTCGAATCAGGGACAGGGAGCTCAGTTTCCCCCACCTGCCAGGGGCCGAGGTAGAGGTCCCCGAGGCAGGGCTCGTGGCCGGGGTGATGAGAACCCGCCACAGGCTGCCCAGGCTCCCCCAGCCGATCAGGGAGCCCCGAACTGGGAGTTGCGGTTTGCAGAGATGCAAGCCCGGATCGAAGAACAAGACCTCGAGATCCAGAGGTTGAGACAGCAGGGTGCTCCTGCAGTTCCTGTGCCTATAGTACCAGTGGCACCTGCCCCTGCTGCCCAGGCCGAGATAGTGGTGGCGGCCCACAGATTGGAACCTTTATATGAGCGGTTCCGGAAGCAAGCACCTCCGGTATTCCTGGGAGGTCCGGACGTGATGAAAGCCGAACAGTGGCTGACGGTGATTACCAGAATCTTGAACTTCATGGGTGTCACCGGTAACGACAGAGTGGTGTGCGCCACATTTCAGTTCCAGGAGGACGCCCTGGTATGGTGGGACATGGTGTCTCAGATCCATGACGTCACCACCATGACTTGGGAAAGGTTCCAAGAACTCTTCAACGCGAAATATTATAATGAGGCGGTCAGAAGCGCCAAGAGGAAAGAGTTCGTTCACCTGACCCAGTGGGAGAACATGAGTGTCACTGAGTATACTACTCAGTTTGACCGGTTGGCGAGGTTAGCCTCGGGAATTGTGCCGACCGACTTCAGTAAGAAGGAGAAATATCTGGACGGGTTGAATCCCAAGATCAGGCATGACCTGATGATTACCACCGACGACAGCACCACCTATGCTCAGATGGTGGAGAAGGCACTGCGAGCTGAGGGCGCAGTGGGGTGCATGTCAGAATCAGCTAGTACTCCGATTAGAGGCGGAGCTCCTACCCCTCCTGCATCAGGCTTTAGCAGGGGGAGTAGTGGTTCGGCCATTGATCAGAGGAAGAGGGCACCCACTGCTTCCGGCGGCTCGAGTCCGAACAAGAGGTTTCGGGGGAACCAGAACAGAGGGAGTCGTCCTGGTGGTAATGAGACCCGATTCTCCTATCCCGAGTGCCCTAGCTGCAAGAGGCACCATCGGGGTGAGTGCAAAGGTCAGGGATGCTTTCATTGTGGCATGCCCGGACACTTCAAGAGGGAATGTCCCCAGCTCCGACCTGAGGCACCGAGAGCTCCAGTGATACCCACTCCAGCCAGGGTGTTCGCTATCACGCAGGCTGATGCAGATGCCAGCCCATCAGTTGTTACATGTCAGCTTTTTATTAACAACTCGCTTTATTCAGTGTTGTTTGATTCTGGGGCTACACATTCTTATGTGGCGGCCAGAGTCTTTAGTAAGTTGGGTAGACCCTTTGATAGATATGAATCAGGGTTTGGAACCCTGTTACCTGGCGGAGAATTGGTTATCTCCAATAGGTGGATTAGGTCTATGCCGATCAGGATAGATGGTAGAGAGTTAAGCGGCCGATCGATAGAGATGAGCTTAGTCGAATTTGATATTATTTTAGGAATGGATTTCCTATCTAAATATTCGGCGAGCATTGACTGTAAGAGGAAGATGGTGGTCTTCCAACCGGAAAGTGAAGAACCGTTTGTATTTGTGGGTTCGGTTCAGGGATCTCGGATCCCGGTGATCTCGGCTATGTCAGCGAGAGAATTATTGCACGGTGGGTGCTTAGGGTTTCTGGCCGTGGTGGTGGACACCACTCGGCCAGACACCATTCGGCCAGAGGACATCAGAGTGGTTCGGGAATTTTTGGACGTTTTTCCCGAAGAACTTCCAGGGTTACCACCTCAGCGGGAGATTGACTTCGTGATTGACTTGGCACCAGGGGTGGATCCGGTTTCCAAAGCCCCGTATAGGATGGCTCCAGCTGAACTTAAGGAACTGAAGATTCAGCTCCAAGGGTTGCTTGACATAGGGTTCATTCGGCCCAGTGTGTCACCTTGGGGAGCCCCGGTTTTGTTCGTTAAGAAGAAGGATGGATCTATGAGGATGTGCATCGACTACAGAGAGTTGAACAAGTTGACGGTGAAGAATAAATATCCATTACCTAGGATCGATGACTTGTTCGATCAGCTTCAGGGGAAGACAGTTTTTTCTAAGATTGATCTCCGTTCGGGTTATCATCAGTTGAGAATCCGAGAGGAGGACATTCCGAAGACGGCTTTCTGCACTAGGTATGGACACTACGAGTTTCTGGTTATGTCATTCGGACTAACCAATGCTCCTGCAGCATTCATGGACCTGATGAATAGAGTATTCAAGGATTTCCTCGATATCTGTGTGATTGTGTTTATCGACGACATCCTCGTATACTCTCAGTCAGAAGAGGAGCATGAGTTACATCTTCAGATGGTACTGCAACGACTTCGAGAACATAAGCTCTACGCCAAGTTCAAGAAATGTGAGTTCTGGTTGTCTCAGGTGTCCTTCCTAGGGCACATTGTGAGTAAAGATGGGATCAAGGTGGATCCCGGGAAGATTGAATCCGTCAGGGATTGGCCGAGACCGAAGACAGTGACAGAGATCAGAAGCTTCTTGGGATTAGCTGGGTACTACCGTAGGTTCGTGGAGGGGTTCTCCAAAATTTCAACGCCCCTAACCGAGCTTACAAAGAAGAATCAGCGATTTATACGAGTCGGATAAATGCGAAGCTAGTTTTCGTGAGGCTGAAACAGAGGTTGATTACTGCTCCGGTACTAGCTTTGCCTTCGGACAAGGAGAAGTTCGTAGTCTACTGTGACGCATCCAAACAGGGTTTGGGGTGCGTATTGATGCAAGCCGATCGGGTTATCGCTTATGCCTCCCGTCAGTTAAAGGATTATGAACAGCGATACCCGACTCATGATCTAGAATTAGCCGCAGTGGTTTTTGCACTGAAGATTTGGCGGCATTACCTGTATGGAGAGAAGTGTGAGATCTATACCGACCATAAGAGTCTCAAGTATTTCTTTACTCAGAAAGATTTGAACATGAGACAAAGGCGTTGGTTGGAATTAGTGAAGGACTACGATTGCGAGATCCTCTATCATCCCGGAAAAGCCAATGTAGTGGCCGATGCCCTGAGCAGAAAGGGACCCGGGCAAGTAGCTAGCATGGTTCAGATCTCACCTCAGCTAGCAGAGGACATGGTTAGATCCAGCATTGAGTTTGTGGTAGGTCAGCTTCACAACTTAACGCTGCAATCCGATCTGTTAGAAAGAATAAAGGTCGCTCAGATGACAGATCCGGAGTTAGTGAAGATCCGAGATGAGGTATTGGCTGGTCAAGCCAAAGACTTTTCAGTGTCAGACAGTGGGATGCTTTTGTATAAAGCCAGGGTTTGTGTTCCGAACAGCGTGGAACTGAGAAATGAGATCTTTGAGGAGGCTCATTCTACCCCGTATTCTCTGCATCCCGGCACAACCAAGATGTACCAAGATTTGAAACCGTACTTCTGGTGGAACGGTATGAAGAAGAATTTGGTAGAATTCGTATCGAGATGCCTCACTTGTCAGCAGATCAAGGCTGAACATCAGAGACCAGCAGGGTTGTTGCAGCCTCTAACCCTACCAGAATGGAAATGGGAGGATATTACGATGGATTTTGTGGTCGGGTTACCTAGGACCACGGGTTTGCATGATTCCATCTGGGTAGTGGTGGACCGATTTACGAAATCTGCTCATTTTCTGCCGGTCAGAACAACATTTACAGTGGATCAGTTGGCAGAGTTATATGTCAGGGAGATAGTGAGACTTCACGGGGTACCAAAGTCTATAGTTTCGGACAGGGATCCGAAATTCACCTCCAAATTTTGGCAAAGTTTGCAACGGGCAATGGGTACGAAGCTAAAATTCAGTACAGCATTCCATCCTCAGACAGATGGTCAGTCCGAAAGGACAATTCAGATATTGGAGGATATGTTGAGAGCCTGTGTTATGGACTTTGAGGGTTCATGGAGTAAATATCTACCGTTAATAGAATTTTCGTACAACAATAGTTATCAGAGTACGATAGGGATGGCACCCTATGAACTGTTGTACGGTAGAAAGTGTAGATCCCCTATCCACTGGGATGAGACAGGGGAGAGGAAATACCTAGGTCCAGAGTCAGTTCAGCGGACCAATGAGGCGATAGAAAAGATAAAAGCTAGAATGCTTGCCTCACGGAAGCGGACAGAAGAGTTACGCAGATCCGAAACGTAGAGATGTTGAGTTCCGAGTAGGGGACCATGTGTTTTTGCGAGTATCTCCGATGAAGGGGATTAAACGTTTCGGGAAAAGAGGCAAGTTATGCCCTAGATTTACAGGACCTTTCGAGATTCTCGAGAAGATAGGTCAAGTGGCATATCGGTTAGCATTGCCTCCAGCCTTATCAGCAGTGCACAACGTATTCCATGTCTCAATGTTGAGAAAATACGTTTCAGACCCCTCTCATATACTCAGTTATGAGAGTCTTCAGCTTCAGCCCGACATGTCATATGAGGAACAGCCAGTGCAGATCCTGGATAGAAAGGATAAAGTCCTTCGGAATAAGACCATAGCATTGGTCAAGGTTCTCTGGAGAAACAACAAGGTGGAGGAAGCCACCTGGGAGCTAGAGTCAGATATGAGAGCTCAATATCCAGAGTTATTCAGGTTAGAATTCGAGGACGAAATCCTTTTAAGGGGGGGATAGTTGTAAAGCCCGCTTAGTTAATTTGGAAATTAGCAGTTGTTTATGTTTAAATTATTAAATTATTTATAGCTATTTAAATAATTTATTACTGTTATTTATGGAATTCAGAGATGCATGATTATGTCATCAGCAGTTTTTATATTTCGCATTTCCGGTGTCCGGTATTTTGGAACTCGGCGTTTGGCTCAGTAGAAATCACAACTTAGTATGTTAGTAATTTGGGGACGGGTTTTAGACATTGGGAATGTCGGGAATGGCCGGGAATTTAGAATTTCCCAAAAATACCCCTTTAGTATGATTTTTGTGATTTTATGGTGGAGGGGCAAAATGGTCTTTTTGCCCCATTAGTGTTTTGTCTTATGTGAGCTTCTTATTTGAAAATTTAAATGCTTAAGTGTTTAATTGTTGGCTGAATATAATGAAATGTTATAGCTTTTATTCATTTTTTCCCAAACTTAGAAAAAAATTACATTTTATCAAAGGAAACTCTCTCAACTCTCTCTCTCTCTTTTCGGCCATTTGAGGCAGCTTCTAGGGTGATTTTTCCTCTTCAATTTCTAGTAGATTTCAGCTTGTTGTGTGTCTCTAATCAAGGTAAGTCTTGTCTTGCTTTTTTCTAATTAGTTTTCTTGAGATTTTTATGAAATTGGATGAAATGCATGCATGATTTTGATTATGTTGCTGCTGTGATTTTTGTTGTTGATTTATGTGGATTAAAGCATGCTAATTGAAGTTAAATTGGGTTGTTTGAAGCATGATTAGTTAGGTTGTTCAAGCTTTTAGTTTTTATGTGAAAAAGTTATGAATTTGGAAAGAAATGGTTCATTTTGTTTCTGTGAATTGCTGGGTGTTCTTGTATGTTTTCAGAGGTGATATTATGCTTATTTGAGTAGGATTAAATAGGTTTGGATGCATGTTAGGTGGATTTGCTCAAGCTTGAGTTTGGAACTCAAAGCTTGAGCTCCAATGGTGATTTTTGTGTATGTGCTTTCTGGGTGGTTTTGAGGCTTTGGATTTGTTCTAGGGATAGTTTAGAACAGGTCTGGAAAGTTTGGGACCAATTGGGGTTGAATTGGTCGAGTTATGAGATTTTTAGTTGGCTGCCTGCGAGGAACCAATTCCGGTTTGTGCATCCGGAATTCCGGATGGGGGTTCAGAAATTCCCAGAACCGGAATTCCGGTTGGGCAACCGGTCTGCCGGTTGGGGAATTTTTCCGAACCCTAGTTTTCCTCGTTTTTAGGTTTTTAGGGGTATTGCCATGCTTTTTATCGATAGGGAAACTTTTAGTTCCAAGTTTTAGTCCCCGGGAAGTGATTTAGCGTGTCACTTATAGCGTTGTGATTTTTATGGTTTAGGAGCCAGTAATCCGCCACTCAGCTTCAGTTCCAGTCAGGTTGACGGCACACACGAAATCGGAATCCGGTAAGATTAGTATAACAGTATGCATATGTAGATTACATGTTTAGCGTGCATGTAGGAAGCCTGCTAGATTACATTAGTTATGTATTTAGGCTTCGAACCATCCAACCCTGTCACGTCGGTACAGGCTGGAGTATGACCAGCAGCCGGAGTATGACCGGTTCGACCGATCAGGAGGATACTTGTCAATAGTACCGTCCCCTGAACGTTCAAAACTCGGTACCATGTTGGACATGGCAGTAGTGGCTCAGTACCATGTTGGACATGGCGATGGCGGGACTCGGTATCGTGTTGGACACGGCGGTTAGTTATGTATGATATTATTATGCTTTTCTTACTGAGTCTGTCGACTCACAGTTTATGTTCATGTGTAGGTAAAGGCAAGGCTGTTGCTGATGGACCGTGAGCGAGCTTATGAGATTGTACATGTCGGGGCGGTTAGGCCTGGAGCGTACGATCCTCGGGACAGCAAGGCTGAGATTTTTGTAACTGTCGTTAGACGACTTTTATTTTGATGTAAAAAGTTAAACAGTGAAACTTTTGTAAATATTTTTATAATCGGGATCCCGAGTCTTTTATAATATGTTTTACAAGTTTAATCAAAAAAGCAAAATTTTAATTAATCACGTTTTTCCATAAACCTCGTTGATTAGCAACGAGCTGCACAGTATGTTTAAAAATCACGTGATACGCCTAAGGTAGTTAGGGTGTTACATGACTGGTACATTTGACTGTGAAATTGCTCAGGACTTAACATTCCAGGCGAAGGAACAAGATTTCGTTGTTGTAGCGATTCTTTGAAACGAAGTAGGAGTCTGATGCGGCTGCTGAAAACCCATTGCGTTAAAACCCATTTGAGAGCGAGACGGTTGAGGACGTATGGGTTGGGTTGGAGCTGCATCATTCATCTCAACATCCATTGGTTCCCGACGTTCACGTGACATTTGTTGAGTCAACGTCTGTATTTGTTTCTGTAACTCAACAACTGTTTCCCGTAAGTCCGGTTGATCAGCAGTTGCAGGTTGTGAGCATCGTCCTGATGATTGGCCTTTCAACTTGCGACCCACTCCTCGTTGATGGCCACGCCTCTCTCCAAGTGTTTTCCGAAGAATCTCAAGTTCTGAAACTTGTGAAGATTCACGAGCACTATTTTGAGTTGTCAACATCTCTTCCTATAATATAAATAAGTTAGAAATCAAGCAAAGTTACAATTATTTGAAAATATTTAAAAGTTATTATTTTATATATCTTACATATTTATTTTTGGCAGCCTCATTGATGAAGGTGTTGGTGTCTTTCTTAGTATGACATTCTTTCCAAGTCTCAATGTAACCCTTTCCTTGCTGATAAATATAACTTGTTAGAAAATTATATTTAAAGTAAACTTTGTAAAATAGAAATTTAATATATTAACTTACTTTTTGACGAAGAATCTCAGCCCTAGTTACCGACCCTGTTGTTGAAGAGAATTTCATCTTCTGTCGATTGATAGAGTTTTGCTTCGACCTTTGAATGAAATCGAAAGTTGTGAACAATTCACATATTAGTCGCCATTGGTCTTCATTAAGTTCATTGGGAGGGTTCTTCACTACATTTTCAAAGTCTTCTGGGTTTTTGTAATATTCTCTGAAGTGTTGCAATCTAATATTCTTTCTTGTTTTGTACTTCTTGGCCATCTCAGCTATCGAAATAGCTACTAACTTTGGATGACTGTCCAACTGGTAATAATGCTGCATATGACAAAAAAAAAAAAATTAAAATAACATGGTAATAATCACATTTATTAGTGTAGATAAATTAATAATAATTTACCCGAAGCTTGGTTAAGATGAGGTGTTCGTACTGCTCCGGGACATTTGCCCAGCTTGGATGATGTCCAGGCACATGCAGTGCAACCTCTCGCCCTACCAATCGAGGAAAAGCTTTACTCTCCAAGCCTACTATTTTGTTCGACACACTGTCAAGTTCTAATGGCAACGGGCCAGTAGAGTTTTTTCTTCTCTCTTCTAACTTTACTAAAACATTCCTCCCACGGCCTTTTCTCGCGTCACCACCTATGTTGTCATAAAAAATGTATATGTGTGAATAGTTGAATTAAAAAATTAAACACTTAGATAGAAAAATAACAAAAATACCTGAAGCCTCGCACGCAGTCGGTACCCTAGTAGCATTTAATGGGTCATCCCCGCCACCATCTCCACCGTGAGAGTTAGCAACATCTGCTGACATTTTATGCTAAAAATAGAATAATAAAATTATATGAGTCCTTACTTAAGAGAATACGAACAACTCATTAACTCTTATATTTGTTCTTTTACAATAATTTGTTGAGACAAAAGGATTAAAAAAATATAACTAGTCATCAATACAAACAGCACTAAAATCCATTATTCACAATCATCATCACTAATGAAATGCAAATTTGTTGCGGGCGCTTCTTCAATTTCATCTTCAAGATGATCAATAAGCAAATCATCCTCCAGGTCTTCTGCAATTTCTTCATCTTCATCATCCCTACTATCATCAACATTTGCAACCATCTCAGAACTTTGAGGGACATCTACAATTGTTGGAGAATCATTAGTTCGTTGGACATTCAACTCCCCCAATTCCACTGATAGTGTAAAATTTGATGAGTTTGTGTCATGTACAACATCAACATCATCTGTCTCATTAGAAGCATCCAAAATATTTTCCCAAACTTGGCCGTGATGGACATTATGAACAACTCTCCAATTACGACCTCTAACTAGATCATCCACAAAGAAAACTTGCTTAGCTTGACTGGCAAGAATGTATGGATCATCTTTGTACCATACACCACTAACATTTATGCTAGTGATATTATTTTCGATAATGATTTTTTTCTTTCTCGGATCTGTGTTGAACCACTTACACCGAAATAATACAACTGAATATGCACCACTAAAGGACAAATGCAATATTTCTTCAAGTTGCCCAAAATAATCAAAACCTTCTGTCCCTGCAACGGACACCCACTATTTTGAGTATTACGGTCTTTATCTCGACTGTGTACAACAAATCGAACTCCATTCACTATACATGCCGGATATGAATACACAACGAGATCAGAGCCAGCTGCTAAAGCTAGCAATTCATCACTGTGTTCTAAAGACCCGAGCTTATACAAATCAAAAATCTGAAAAAACACGCATAACAATCAAGATTTGAGAGAGTTGATAATTTAGATTAAATAAATAGTACGAAAAGGAATACTTGCACACCTTCTAGAAATGATATAAAATAGTAAAATATCATTTTTAAACTTATAATTTATAAATAATTAAATATTTAACAAAATAACAAACTTTTGAATTTGAAAATATTATGGTTAAAATATCTATAAAAATATCTAGGTTAATTTTAAATTTATTAATTATTTAATTTGTCATATAAGATAATTTTAATATCATATTTTAAATAAAAAGATAAAGTTATCTTTTAATTTAAAATATGTTAAATATCAAAATATCTAATCTTATAATTAAATAATATATAAATATTAAAGAAATTAACAAATTTTTAAATCTGACTATAATTTAAAAAATTAAAATAATTAATTTTTAAATTTAAACCTCAAAATATCAAAATTAATAATATTTACTAAAAATAAATATTATTAATTTGAAATATGATATTTAAGTTCAAATATATTTAAAAATAGTATTTTATTTTAATTTGGGGTTTTAAAATTAGAAAAAATCGAATTTTGAGGTTTGGCAGCCCAGTAGGCTGCAGGTGCAGCCTCAAGAGGCTGCAAAACAGCCTTCCGCGCGCGGATCGTGAGGAGTTGGGCGAGAAACCTCGGTGCCAGCAGGGTGATCGTGGGCGGACAGCAGGGTGCGTGACCGAGGCGGATGGGCTTCCTTGTCCGAGTGCCTGGTGCTCACGAGCACCCACTCGACACCATGAAACCCGAATTTTCAAAAAATCATAACTTTCTCAATTTTTATCAAAATCGAGTTCCGTAAAAAACAAAAATGCTTAATTTTACACAAGGAATCCAAATAAAATATTTTCAGAAACAGAAAAAATATTTTCCATGGAAAAAGGTTCTGTTCAACACATACATTCATCAACTAACACATAAACCACATGAAACCATCCAAATCAACACATATCATCGTTTTAATTCATATTTCATGAAATTAAATCATTACCATGGCTCTGATACCAGTTGTTGGAAATATTTTACCAGGATCTAGATATGCTACCATGTATGTTTCATTAACATCCTAATATAAATTCTAAAATAATGAAATAAATGTTGGAATAAATTTTACCAGGATCTTAGATCTACTCATAAGTATGTTGATTAACAACCTAAATGTGAACTTCTAAAACGATAATAAGTAAACACACATAAAGTATGAGAAACCTTACAGTGGGTGCAGCGGAATAATATGTCTCCTTCCACTCAGATCTCTAACCCTTGATTCCTTTCTGTTGCAGAGTATAATCAAGATCTGAGTCCGAATGTCCTTCACTTGGATTTGATCTTTCACAGTCTTCCAATCTATGATTGAGGTACTGTTTACCGTGTGTGGGCACTACTCTCTCACTAAGTATTTCGAAATTGTATCTTTCTTGTGTGTTGTGATCATTGAAGAAGAAGAGATGGGCGGCTATATATAGAGAAAAGGAAAGCTGAACTTTCTGAAAGAGGCAGTTTCCTGAATTACTGAGTAATTGCTTAATTGCCTTATTTGGTGTGAGCCATCACTTTCCATTTATAGATAACTGCTAGGTTTAGGTTAGTAATTAATTTGGCATTAAAATTGAAAATAATAATTGGGAAATACACACACAAGTGGCCAGCCATGGGTGTGATTGGGCCTCACTTGGATTTTGCAGTTTCCACAATTTTATTTCTATTTTTCCAAAAATGCCAATTTTCCAATTCTAACCATTTAAATGCCAAAACTAATTATTTAATAACTAAAATAGATTATTAAATAATATTGTCATTTAATATAATTATTAATTAGACATATAGAGTCTCTTAATTAATAAATAAACCTAGAATCTCTTTTCTTTACGATTTCACCCCTGCTTAGTGAAAATTCACAAATTAGACATAGTCTAACTTTTAGAATTATAATTGATTAATCACGAATCAATTATTGAGTCTTACCAGCAGTATAGTCTCAACTAGAATGAGGACCATGGATCTATATGCTGAGCTTCCAATAAGTGAACCGAATTTACTAGGTAGATTCCTACTTATTAATTCTTCGTTGAATCCACTCTTAGAACTTGGAATTGCACTCTCAGACTTATATAGAGCATTCTATATGTTCCACGATATAGATATGCTATCTCATTTAACCATTGTTATAATCTTATTGTGATCAAAGATCCTCTATATAGATGATCTACATCGAGATGGGATAATTTTACCGTTCTCACCCCTCAATGTATTTTGCCCCTTAAAACACTTACCTACCTGTAAATGATGTTTAGTGATCTAAGCATTAGTCACTTAAACAAGAGCTCATCCATTTAATTCTATTTAACTAAGCTCGAAGGGAATCATCACTTGACTTCTATACACCAGTAGAAGCTATAGATTCCATATTTATGTTCAGCACTCCCACTCAATCATACTATCATGTTCCTAAAATATACGTATCGCCCTGACCCAAAAGTAGGCTTAACTAATAAATCAAAGAACATGAATAGTACTCCTGAGTTGAGCCTAAGCATATCAGGATTTAGATTCTTTTAATCTTAAGATCAACTAGTGATATTGACTTGGAAAGATACAACAGTAAGTTTATAATATCTTAACTAAGATGCAATATCGGTGCAGTCCAATGTATACTCCATACATTCGAAACTTGTATACTTTACCAATGTCCTCGAAAGAACGTAACACTTACTCCAAGTGTAAGTACACATCATCGATGATTATCACATTAGTGTAAATCCAAAATACTGATGAAACAGGGACATAGTCTTTTGAATCATATGATCACAATCACATTCCACTGTGTTGACGATACTGCAATTGTGAATAAACATATGATCTGGATTTAATTGATTTTATGTATAAATGTAATGAACATATTAAACCATTAGCATGTAAAATTCATGCAAACATAAATCACTTCAAATTTCTTATATTGATAACTAATCAGATTGTAAAGGGTTTTATTTAGGGCATAAAACCCAACATCTATAGCTTCTACTGGTGTACAGAAGTCAAAGCTTAGTTAAATAGAAGTAAATGGATGAGCTCTTGTTTCAGTGACTATATCTTAGATCACTAAAACATCATTTATAGGTAGCTAAGTGTTTTAAGGGGCCAAATACATTGAGGGGTGAAAACGATCAATTTATCCCATCTCGATGTAAATATCTATATAGAGGATCTTTGATAACATTAAGATTATAACAATGGTTAAATGAGATAGCATATCTATATCGTGGAACATATAGAATGTTCTATATAAGTCTGAGAGTGCTATTCCAAGTTCTAAGAGTGGATTCAATAAGGAATTAATAAGTTAGGGATTTACTTGGTAAATTAGGTTCAACTTATTGAAAGCTCAACAATATAGATCCATGGACCCCATTCTAGTTGAGACCATATTGTTTGTAAGACTCAATAATTGATTAGTCAATGATAATTCTAAAAGTTAGACTAAGTCTAATTTGTGAATTCTCACTAAGTAGGGATGAAATCGTAAAGAAAATGGATTTTAGGTTTATTTATTAATTAAGAGACTCTACATGTCTAATTAATAATTATATTAAATGACAATATTATTTAATAATCTATTTTAGTTATTAAATAATTATTTTTGGCATTTAAATGGTTAGAATTGGAAAATTGGCATTTTTGGGAAAATATAAATAAAATTGTGGAAACTGCAAAACCCAAGTGAGGCCCAGTCACACCATGGCCCGCCACTTCTTTGTGTTTCCCAATTATTATTTTCAATTTTTTAATTGCCAAGTAATTGCTGACCTAAACCTAGACGTTATCTATAAATGGAAAGTGGTGGATCACGCAAAATAAGGGAGTTAATCAATTACTCTGTAATTAAGGAAACTGTTTATTTTGGAATGTTCAGCCCTCCTTTTCCCTATCTAGAGCAGCCCTCCTCTCTTCCTCTTGCATGCTATCATACACGAAATACACAGTGCAAAAGAGAGAGAATTTCGAGATCCCTAGTGAGAGAGTATTGCCCACACACAACAAGCAGTACCTCAATCATAGATTGGAAGACTGTGAAGGATCACATCCATCTCAAGGGTTAGAGATCTGAGTGGAAGGAGACATATTATTCCGCTGCACCCACTGTAAGGTTTCTTAACTTTTTATGTGTTTTATTTATCGTTTTAGAAGTTCATATTTAGGTTGTTAAATCAACATACTTGTGAGTAGATCTAAGATTCTGGTAAAATAAATTCCAACAATTGGTATCAGAGCCATGGTAATTGATTTGCTTGCAAGAAATTTGGACTTAAAACGATTTGTTTGTGATTTGGATGGTATCATATTGTTTTTGTGTGTCATATTGATGTTTGATTGATGTTTGTGAATTCTGGAAATATAATTGATTTTCTGTTTCTGAAATTATTTTTATTGGATAGTTTGGAAAATTTTAAGCAATTTACTTTTTTACAGAACTCGATTTCGATTTTATTTGAATTAGTTATGAATTTTTGAAAATCGGGAAAAATCGGGGTGGTGATCACTCTTCCCACGCGCGCGGAAGGGCTGCTTGCAGCCTCCCAGTGTTAGGTTTTGATGCCCTAAATAAAACTTCATTTCAATGTAATCTATTTTATTCAACATCAATAAAGAAACAGAAGTATTTTTCATTCATTTGTGTATGTTTTGGTTCACTTTATCAATTGCTTGTCTAATTGATTTATAAATTCATCTTAAACCCTTTTCACATACTTGATCATGTTTATTGTGCTGTCATCACATTGGAAAGTAAACATGACTATGTGAATAAAGTTTCCTAGATTTAACAGACACAGGGTTTTATTGATATGATAATCTACAACAAGAGTTTTCTTGTATTTGGAGAAATACTATGTTCTTTCCAGAACATTGGTTAAAGTAAAGCTCAGGTTGGATGCATGGAGTATGCATCGGAAGGGACCGATATTGAACTTTGACTTAGATTTAATTAAACTTATCGTAAAATCTATTCAAGTCAATATCGCCAAGTTGATCCTAGATAAAATGATCTTAATCCTGTTATGTTTAGGCTCAATCTTGAAAGGCTATTCGTGTTCTTTGATTTGTTAGTTAAGCCTACTTTTAGGTCAGGGTGATACGTACATTTCGGGAACACGGTAGTGCAATTGAGTGGGAGCGCTATCATAAACATGGAATCTATAGCTTCTATCTGGCGAATAGTAAGCAAAGGATGATCTCCTTCGAGCTTGACCAAACGAACATAAATGGTGGATTACTCATTTCACATAAGCTGAAATATCATTTATACGGGGTCAAGTGTTTTAAGGATAAAATACATAGTAGGGTGTTACGGTAATTTAATCCCTTTACTGTGTAGATCATTCATATAGAGGATCATTGATCAAATTAGGATTATAACAATGGATAACTAATGATGTGTCTATGTGGTGGAACATATAGAGCATTCTATATACTGAGAGTGCAATTCTAAGTTCTATGCGTGGATTCAACGAAGAATTAATAAGTTAGTGAACTTTAGTGCTAAATTCTTGATCTACTTATTGGAAGCTCGATTATATAGACCCATGGTCCCCCCACTAGTTGAGATAATATTGTTTGTAAGACTCATGTAATTGGTTTTGATTAATCAATTATAATTCACAAGTTAGACTATGTCTATTTGTGAAATTTTCACTAAGTAAGGGCGAAATTGTAAAGAAAGAGTTAATAGGGGCATATTTGTTAATTATGATACTTTGTATGGTTCAATTAATAAATATGATTAATGACAATATTATTTAATAATTATTTATAGTTATTAAGTAGTTAGAATTGGCATTTAAATGGTTGAATTAGGAAATTGGAATTTTTGAGAAAATCAGATACAAAAGGTGTTAAAATTGCAAAACTGCAAAAAGCAAGGCCCAATCCATAATGCCATGGCCGGCCACCTATTGTAGTTTTTTAAGTTGATTTTCTCCTTATTTTAATGCCATATAATTCAAATCTAACCCTAGTGGAATGCTATAAATAGATAGTGAAGGCTTCAGGAAAAACACACTTTCGGAATCAGAAAAAACTAGCCTCCACTCTCTCTCTTGCTTCTTCCTTTGAATTTCGAAATTACCTTAGTGATTAGAGTAGTCCCAACACACATCAAGCAATACCTCAATCATAGTGAGGAAGATCGTGAAGAAAGATCATCAGCAAAGGAGATTCAGCATCAAGGATTCAGAGAAAGAGATCCAGGTTCAGATCTTGATAATACTCTGCTACAGAAAGGATTCAAGGGTTAGAGATCTGAACGGAAGGAGTCATTTAATTCCGCTGCACCCAATGTAAGGTTTCTTAAACTTTATATGTGTTTAATTTACCGTTTTAGAAAGTTCTTATTTAGGATGTTAATAAACATACTTGTGAGTAGATCTAAGATCCTGGTAAAATAATTTCCAACACCCAGTGCCGTGGAAACTCGGCTGGACACCCCTCATGCGTGCGCGGGTGGTATGCAATGCATACCATCCGTACAGCGTGCAATTTTTCTTCGTTTTCTTCGATTTTTCATGCTATTTCATGGAATTAACTTCCGATTTTTTGTGTAGTTTTGTATTTTGATTTTATTTTTCATATTTCAAATCTAATTATCAGAAATAAATTAATTTGATTTTTCAAAATTAATTTTAGATATTAGTGTAATTTGAATTTGAAAATAGGTTAAAATCAAGTTTTGCTTACCTCTTTTCTTATTTTCTTTAAAATTTGATTATTTTATCTTATTTTTAAATCTAAGGTCAGATATTAAATTCCTTTTATAAAATAATCTATTTTAAGTAACTTGACCTTATTTAGAATAAGATTACTATAATCATGGTATTTTAAAAAGGGAAATAAGATATTTTTGTTAACTTTTAAATTTTGTTATTTTACGTAAATTAAATTATAAAACCAGAAAAGGGTATGTATTTATAATTTTTCTTATTGAATATTTAATTTTAAAATAACATGAAATTTAAAAGGTAAGTTAGCAAATTGATTTTTGAAATCATATTTATGTTACTTGAAACCTAATTTTTCAAAATTGTAGGTTTAATTTTAAATATTATTTTATTTCATTTTAAAAACAGAAAATATGTTTTTTTTTTATTTTATTATTTTCGAAATATAATTAATTATTTAAAATTAAATAAATCCTACATCCAACTTTCCAAATCTAACTTGTTGCAGGAGTATGTGTTTTAAATTGTTTGTAAGTTTTTCTAAAACCTATTATTGCTTGATCTAAATTGCCATGGTTAACTTGTTGACATATCCAATAATCTGATTTTAACTCATTGTTCAATTGTCAATAGGTCAAGTAAATAATTTGTAACAGGTAAATTTTACATTCTTCTTTCATCTGTGTATGACCTAGTAACATGATAGGGTCCATCCAAATCTGTGTGCCTGTGTGAGCCTATATGTTTATTTTATTATAGATGCATATAGGTTGTTGCTAAATAAAATGTCACACCCTGATAGATTTTATTTAGGTCCATTAAGTTTTTGGACCTATTCAATTAATAACAGTTATTCATTTTAAGGTTAAATTCATCTCTTTTTGGCCTTGTGTGAGAGATGGGGGCCAATAGAAGTGGGTACGACATACTGAACCCAGCTCCCCCTCACATGAACTACCCCAATTGTGAAGACCCATTTGCCTGATTTGAATAACTGTACTAGGTTAATTAAATTAGTTTAACCTAATAAAATTGATTAGCAACATAATTAACTTTTAAAATATATGAAATTTATTTTCATTTTAATATTTTAAGTTAATTTTAAGAAAAACACTCTTAGTTTAAGATATTATTTCTAGATAAACTATTTGTATTTTTCTTGTATTTAATTAAATAAAGAATTTTAACTAATTAGATTCTTTCTGAAACTTACTTTTATTATTTCATTAAATATTCCTATTTAAGTTATAAATTTATTATTACTAATTTTCCTTATTAACTTAAATTTAAATATCTTTTGAATTTAATATTAAGTTGAGGAATTCTAAGAATTGGTTATTGAAGATTCTTAAGATATTTTTTAAGTTGATTTTAAACTTAAAATGGAATATTCTTAAATTAGGTAGTTACCACCTAATTTTGATATTTAATTAAATTTTATTTAGAAATTTTTAGGTTGCTTATTTTAGATACTTTCTATAACAACTTAAATCAGATATTTTCCAAATCTTGAAAAGATACTTAGTTAAATTAAGATATTTTTAGATAGTTATTTATATACTAATTATTATTTCTAATTTTAAAATAGGAAAATATCATTGATTGTGAAATTAATTGTTTAATAATTAATTTTGGTACAATTCAAGTTAAGAATATTCTTCCAAGTATTAAACTGGAAATTAATAATTAAGTCTTTTCTATACTTAATTATTTATTTCCTGAATTTAATACATTTAATTAAATTGAAAATTAAATATCTAAGTTGATTTTCATCATGATACTTAAATATTGTAATTTTCATGACATTTAATTAAATAGGAAATTATTTTAAGTTGGATTTTTTTTAACAACTTAAATAATTTTCAAAATATATTTTATTTATTTTAATCAATGTTTTCGAAATTGCATTTGATTATGCAAGACAATTTTGAATTTATCTTGAAAAATAGATTAAAGTTGTAAACTAATTATTTATTTAACTAATTTTTGAATCAACTTAAATCAATGATTTTTTCATTTAATGATTAATAAAGGAACTAGAATACATTATTTTTAGAAATTGAATTAATTAGTCAAAGAAAATCTAGATAGATAGTATTCTTGCTTGAAGTATTTTTACTAGTAAAGATTAATTTATTTTTTTAATGTATTTCGAAAATTGTATAATTTTATACTTTAATTTTTCGAGATACAATATATATATTTATAGAAAATTTAAATTTGAGTTGCAAATTCATTTAAATTAATACAACTTAAATTATGTAATTTTCTTAATATTTATTGGAAAATTAATACTAAGATCGAAATAATTCATTTTATATTTTTGACCATCTAAGTTTAATTTTATAAATATTAAATAAAATTTTATTTAGAATTTTATTCTAAATTCAAGATTTAATTAAATAAATATATATTTAAAATAAATAAATAATAGAAAAAAATACATTTCAAATA
This sequence comes from Cannabis sativa, assembly GCF_029168945.1. NCBI lineage: Eukaryota > Viridiplantae > Streptophyta > Magnoliopsida > Rosales > Cannabaceae > Cannabis > Cannabis sativa. The sequence goes on along the minus strand of NC_083602.1, from coordinate 43,346,807 downwards.
ATGAGCTTTATTATTGTTAAGATATTCGATCTCCATTGTTGGTTTTACATAGCTTTTGTTTTAGTGAGTAATTCTCCCTAATGGAGAAACGTTCATTAGCAAGTTAGCGCCGTTTAATCTCGAAAGATAAGTATATTTGTAAGTGTTTTATATTAGTATTGATCACCCTAATGGTGGCGACTGTATTTGACTTACAAACGTATGAAACAATGGTGGAAGCTCATGAAATAGGAATGACCTTGACTCTCGCCTAAACGGGACAACGTCGGATTCTCTTTTCGATCGAATAAAAGGTTGCTAGAATGTTTATCATTTTAGATGAGCTGACAACTCTATTCAACGGATGATAGCTTTGACCCTCGCCTAAATTGGACACTGATATTAGTTTGTGTTGGAATTTATTTTACGAGGATCTTAGATCTACTCACAAGTATGTTTATTAACACCCTAAATATGAACTTTCTAAAACGATGAAATAAACACATATAAAGTTTAGGAAACCTTCCAATGGGTGCAGCGGAATATAATGACTCCTTCTGTTCAGATATCTAGCCCTTGATTCCTTTCTGTAGCAGAGCATTATCAATATCTAAACCTGGATCTCTTTCTCTGAATCTTTGATGCTGAAACTCCTTCTTGCTGAAAGTCTTTCTTCACGATCTTCCTCACTATGGTTGAGGTATCACTTGCTGTATGTGGGCACTACTCTTACACTAAGTAATTCGAAATTTAAGGAAGAAGAAAGAGAGAGTGGGTTCGGCCAAAGATAGGGAGAGAGAGAGGCTCAGTTTTTTCTGAAACAGAAGTGTCAGAAGAAAAGTGTAATTTTGCCCCTATTAACAAATATGCCCCTATTAACTCTTTCTTTACAATTTCGCCCTTACTTAGTGAAAATTTCACAAATAGACATAGTCTAATTTGAGAATTATAATTGATTAATCAAAACCAATTACATGAGTCTTACAAGCAATATTACCTCAACTAGTGCGGGGACCATGGGTCTATATAACCGAGCTTCCAATAAGTAGATCAAAAATTTATCACTAAAATTCACTAACTTATTAATTCTTCGTTGAATCCACGCATAGAACTTAGAATTGCACTCTCAGTATATAGAATGCTCTATATGTTCCACCATATAGATGCATCATTAGTTATCCATTGTTATAATCCTAATGTGATCAATGATCCTCTATATGAATGATCTACACTGTAAAGGGATTAGATTACCGTTACACCCTACAATGTATTTTATCCTTAAAACACTTGACCCCGTATAAATGATATTTCAGCTTATGTGAAATGAGTACTCCACCATTTATGTTCGTTTGATCAAGCTCGAAGGAGATCATCCTTTGCTTACTATTCGCCAGATAGAAGCTATAGATTCCATGTTTATGCTAGCACTCCCACTCAATTGCACTACCGTGTTCCCAAAATGTACGTATCACCCTGACCTAAAAGTAGGCTTAACTAACAAATCAAAGAACACGAATAGCCTTTCAAGATTGAGCCTAATCATAACAGGATTAAGAACATTTGATCTAGGATCAACTAGGCGATATTGACTTGAATAGATATTACGGTAAGTTTAATAAATCTAAGTCAAAGTTCAATATCGGTCCCTTCCGATGCATACTGTTGGGAATTATTTTACCAGGATCTTAGATCTACTCACAAGTATGTTTATTAACATCCTAAATATGAACTTTCTAAAACGATAAAATAAACACATATAAAGTTAAGAAAACCTTACATTGATGCAGCGGAATAAATGTCTCCTTCCACTCAGATCTCTAACCCTTGATTCCTTTACGTAGCGAGTATAATCAAGATCTGAGCCCGAATCTCCTTCTTCTTCAAGCTTTGATCCTTCACAGTCTTCCAATCTATGATTGAGTTACTGCTTACTGTGTGTGGGCACTTACTCTTTCACTAGGGTCACGAAAAAGATGAAGGAAAAGAGGGAGAGAGGTTTCGGCCAAGGTAGAGAGTGAGGGAAGGCTCAGTTTTTCTGAAGAGAGAAATTTCTGTCAGAAAGCTAATGAAAGCATGTATTGTGAATGAGCCATCACTTTCTATTTATAGGCAACTTACTAGGTTTAGGTTTAGAATTATTTGGCATTAAAATAATGAAAATATTAATTTGAAAAAGCCTTATAAGTGGCCGGCCATAGGTGTTGTAATGGGCCCCACTTAATTTTGCAATTTTATCAAATTTTATCTCTATTTTCTCAAAAATGCCAATTTTCCAATTCTAACCTTTTAAATGCCAAAACTAATTATTTAATAATTAAAATACATTATTAAATAATATTGTCATTTAATTTAATTATTAATTAGACATATAAAGTCTATTAATAAATAAATAAACCTAGAAAACTCTTTTCCTTACAATTTCACCCTTTGAATAGTGAAAATTCATAAAATCGGACATAGTCTAACTTTAGAATTATAATTGATCAATCACGAATCAATTAATGAGTCTTATAAGCGAGAATGTTCTCAACTAGAATGGGGACCATGGATCTATATCTTGAGCTTCCAATAAGTGAACCAAATTTACCAAGTAAATTCCTACTTATTAATTCTTCGTTGAATCCACTCTTAGAACTTAGAATTGCACTCTCAGACTTATATAGAGCATATTGTATGTTTCACGATACCAATATACTATCTCATTTAACCATTGTTATAATCTTATTGTGATTTAAAGATCCTCTATATAGATGATTTACATCGAGATGGGATTTCTTTACCGTTCTCACCCCTCAATGTATTTTGCCCCTTAAAACACTTAGCTACCTGTAAATGGTGTTTAATGATCTAATAATTAGTCAGTTAAACAAGAGCTCATCCATTTACTTATTTGCTAAGCTCGAAGGGAATCATCACTTAACTTCTATACACCAGTAGAAGCTATAGATTCCATATTTATGTTCAGCACTCCCACTCAATCATACTATCATGTTCCCAAAATATACGTATCACCCTGACCCAAAAGTAGGCTTAACTAATAAATCAAAGAACATGAATAGCACTCCTGAGTTGAGCCCAAGCATATCAGGATTTAGATTCTTTTCAATCTTAAGATCAACTACTGATATTGACTTGGAAAGATATGTATAACGGTAAGTTTGTAATATCTTAACTTAGTTGCAATATCGGTCCAGTCCAATGTATACTCCATACATTCGAAACTAGTATACTTTACTAATGTCCTGGAAAGAACATAACACTTACTCCAAGTGTAAGTACACATCATCGCCGATTATCACATTAGTGTAAATCCAATAACACTGATGAAACAGGGACCAAAACTTTTGATTCATATGATCACAATCACATTCCACTGTGTTGACGATACTGTAATTGTGAATAAACATATAATCTGGATTTAACTGATTTTGTGTGTATGAATGTAATAAACATATTAAACATATTAAACCATTAGCATGTAAAATTCATGCAAACATCAATCACTTCAAATTTCTTATATTGATAACTAATCAGATTGTAAAGAGTTTTATTTAGGGCATAAAACCTAACAAACTCCCACTTGCACTAATATAAAACAAACTGTGCAAATAGGTCAATATGATGTCTTGATCTTTAGATCAAGTGTAGTATATTTGAATCCACCCAAACTTCTGGAAACAAGTTCATAAATACTCTTATGAAACATCCTTAACTATATGCTTTACTCATCTAGGGATACTTAAATCTTTACTGTTTTAAAAGTACATCTGAATTAACAGAGGACATATCTCTCATATTTTAAAATATGTAATTGAGATAATACAGTGTAGACTTTTCTTCAGTGATATAACTTTCTGGTATTTTCGAATAGACCAAGTTATAGTTCTTCTCTGGTAGAGCTTGAATTATTATACAATAATTCCTCCACCCCCAAAGTAAGCACCATCTCATATAAATCGAAATTAGATGGTGAGATACAAGGACAACTGATACACAGTTCCTTAATATCTGACATATAGATCACTTTCATAAATCCTTCTTGAATATCTTCTAATGTTCCCTATTTGATTACATCTCAGATAGCTCCCACTCAATAACAGATGTCTGGTTAAATAATACTTTTAACCTACGATTGTTTAGAGAGTTACCTAGTTGTGACTTTTGTATTAGTCTGAAACTTTAAGTCAAGACTAAGTCATCAACATAGCAGACTAGTATTTGAAGTGAAAAATACATGCCAGAGATTAAGTAATCAAAATTAAGATACCATCAAATTTTATGAGGATTAAGAATTCTATGTTCAAGTCATTTGAATGGACTGAACTAGAGTTCTTTATCTTATTCTCATAATTCTGATAAGCTATACCTATCCATGTGAATGGTTAGATTTGCTTTTCAGTAGTGTTCTTAAGTACCTATCACAATTATCAACCTAATGAAGATGGGTATAGAACTTTAAAATTCTCCCACTCAATTAAGGTAGTGTGAAACTTTAACAAAGAACTTTCAAAGGTATCAAACTCTTACTTACAACAGTAAAAACGAAATGGAACATACAATCAAGATCAAGAATTTATATTGACAATAGCTGACTCATTATATTACTTCTATGTTTAAACAAGATATGTGTTTCATAGGGAATTGTGGAATAGACTCCACCCCTAAGTATATAGAGATTATGATCCACCCCTAAAGGTTGTAAAGATCATGATTCTCTAAGTGTGATAGAGTTTATGTGGAGTTGAATACTATCCAGAGTTCATTAGATATAAAAGATCGTTGAACTGCATAGTTTTCTTAACTTTTCTCCACCCCTATCAGATCATAAGATCCTTTTATTAAACAAATTCTTAATAATTGTATGAGAATGAACAATTATTGATAAACATAGAAATAATTTCTAGTGTTTATATAATATAACTCTATGAAGAGTTGTAAATATTATAGAATTTGTATCAATAATAAAAACACTTACACATACAAACATATAAATATAATGTGGTAATAATTGATGAAGATAGAATTAAATGAAGCTCAATCTCATAAATTGCAATAGGGAATTTCGAAAAAATAAACTTTATTAATAATAAAAAAAATATTGCAACAATATGAGAGAAACAGGGATAAATATCCCTAACTAAAATTTGAAATCCAAATTGTCTTTAAACTAAAACAATTAATTCAAAAAATAAATTGAAGAGCTTCATCTTCATCTGGACGATTTCACCCTTGGTCCAGCTTGCTGATCCAACTCAATTGAGTTCAAGTAGCTTGGCCTATAAGAAGAAGAAAACAAATAAACAAAGTTAGTCCAGAATTATAAATCCAATTGGATAATAATTCACTAAAACTCTTAAAGTTTATGAAAGGAAATACCTTGTTTCTTTGCAAGAAGTTTAGGACATTGGGGTTTCCAATGGCCTTTTTCATTGCAGTGGAAACACTTTCCTTTAAGTGTAGCATCACCAGAAGGAGCAGTCTTTTTCATGACTTTTGTTCGCTTCTTGGTGTTCTTCCACTTCTTCTTCGATTTGGGCTTTGAAGCGGGCGACATTTGCTTCGGGTTTCATCGTCCCATTACCATTACCAGGATGAGGTTTACTCCCTTTCTTCTTGGGTCCTCCAATCAAATTTTCATAAGTTTGAAGGTCATTGACTAATTCATGAAAGTCAATTTCCTTCTTATTCATGACATAATTTGATGTGTATGGTAGAAATGCTGGAGTCGAGTACATTCAAGATAAGACTTACTTGAGTAGCCTTTGTCCATTTCGGCACCATGATCTGGGCTTCTTGGAAATAACTTGGACATGAGGAGAACATGATCACGCACGTTTTGATGAGGTTCCATCCGTGCGTTAATGTACTTCTTAGTCGCGTCAAAGCGTGACTGAAGTGATGCCTTACCGAATAGCTCATTTAACTTCGTCATAACTTCAGCAGCCTTCTCAGTTTTAGAAAACCGAGTTTTGAGGGTGTCAACCATGCTAGAAAGCATAAAGTATAGAGCTTTGTCATTTGCCTTACGCAACGCTCATACTTTTCTTTCACGGCTTTGGATGCATTATCCCCAGGCACTTCAGGTGACGGCTCAGTTAAAACAAACAAGGCACTTTCTCCTATGAGAGCAATATTAATGTTCTCATTCCATTTATTAAAGTTAGATCCATTCAGCTTATTTTCAGTCAACAGTGATAACATGGGATTCATTTTGACAAACAGGATACTACAAAATAATAGAAATCAACAAATAGAAATTAATAATGGTTTAACACACAAAATCAATTCAGAAATTATAAGCACATAGCAAGTAGGAATGATATGAGAAAATACTTAAAATTCAATCCTAAATAATTTCCAAGGTTTTCAACAAGGCGATATCAGTGTCCCGTTTAGGCGAGAGTCAAAGCTACCATCCATTGAATAGAGTTGTCAGCTCATCTAAAATGTTAAACATTCTAGCAACCTTTTATTCGATCAAGATCAGAATCCAGCGTTGTCCGTTTAGGCGAGAGTCAAGGCTATTCTATCTCATGAGCTTCTACCATTGTTTCGCAATTTGCAAGTCAAATATGGTCGCCACCATTAGGGTGATCTATACCATATAAAACACTTACAAACCACTTATCATGCGAGATTAAACGGTGCGAAATTGCTAATGAACGTTCCTCCATTAGGGAGGATTACTCACTAAAACAAACGCGGTGTAAAACCCACAATGGAGATCGAATATCTTAATAATAATAAAGCTCATTGTTTAAAATGTATTTTCTTATTATTCTAATAAATAAATCTCATTAAATTCTATTTAAGAATTAAAATTCAAAAATAAGAATTTAATATAATATTTATAAAATTATACTAGATGGTGATTGAAATAAAATTAATTATTTCCATCTTAGTAATAATCTTAAATATAAATATTAAGGAAATTAATTTAAGATGAATTAAATAAATAATTAACAACTTAAAAATTTCCTTTGAGAATATATTTATTGGGTTCGAAAATTAAGTATAAAAAAAAATTATACAATTTTCGAAAATAATAAAAATAGAAAAGCAATACTTCAAGCAAAAATATCACCTATCTAGATATTCTTTTGACTAGTTAATTCAATTTCTAATATATATATTTTAAATTCACTTATTTTAAATTAATCTATTAAATGAAAAAATCATTGACTTGAGTTGGTCCAAGAATTAATTAAAATAAATAATTAATTTACAACTCAATCTATTTTTCAAAAAAAAATTCGAAAATATTGCATAATTAAAATGCAATTTCGAAATTGATTAATAAAATAAAGAAAAATATATATTTTGAAAATTATTTAAATTTAAGTTGAAAAATTAAATTTCAACCTAAAAATAATTTTCGATTTAATTAAGTGTCATGAAAAATCAATAAATATTTAAGTATCATGATGAAAATCAACTTAGATATTTAGATTTTTCAAGTTAATTAAATATATTAAATTCAAGAAATAATAATTAAGTGTAGAGAAGCCTTAATTATTAATTTCTATTTAATACTAGGAAAAATATACTTAATAAAATTGTACCAAAATTAATTATTTAAATAATTAATTTCACAAAAGTATAATATTTTCCTATTTAAATATTAGAAATAATAAGTAGTCTAGAAATTACTATCTAGAAAATATCTTATTTGACTAAGTATCTTTTCAAAAATTTGAAAAATATCTAATTTAAGTTATATAGAAAAAATCTAAAACTTAAATAATTTCAAATCTAGATTTAATTAAATATCACAAATTAAGTTGTAACCACTTAATTTGAAGATATCTTTTGAAGTTAATATTTTAAAAAAAATATCAACCAAAAAATATCTAAAATATTCCATTTTAAGTTAATATTTGAAAAGATATTAACTTAAAAAAAATATCTTAAGAATCTTTAATAACTAATGCCTAAGATTCCTCAACTTGATTTAAAATTTAAATCAAATATTCAAATTTAAGTTTGTTAAGAAAAATCAGTTGATACAACTAATTTATAACTTAAATAGGAATATTTAATTAAATAAGTTCCAGAAAGAATCTTAGTTAGTTAAAATTCTATATTTAATTAAATACAAGAAAAATACAAATAGTTTATCTAGAAATAATATCTAAACTAAAAGTGTTTTTCTTAAAATTAACTTTAAAATATTAAAATGAAAATAAATTTTCATATATTTTAAAAGTTAATTATGTTGCTAATTCAATTTTATTAGGTCAAACTATTATAATTAACCTAGTACAGTTATTCAAATCAGGCAAATGGGCCTTCACAATTGGGGTAGTTCATGTGAGGGGGTGCTGGGTTCAGTATGTCGTACCCACTTCTATGGCACCCAACTCTCACACAAGGCCCAAAAGAGAGGAATTTAACCTTAAAATGAATAAGCATTATTAATTGAATAGGTCCAATAACTAAATGGACCTAAATAAAATCTATCATGGTGTGACATTTTATTTAGCAACAACCTATATGCATCTATATAATAAAATAAACATATAGGCTCACACAGGCACACTTTGGATGGATCCTATCATGTTGCTAGGTCATACACAGATGAAAGAAGATTGTAAAATTTACCTGTTACAAATTATTTACTTGACCAAGGGAGCCATCAGATCATTAGATCTGGCAAAAAGTAACCATGGCTATTTGCAATCAAGTAATAATAGGTTTTTAAAACTTACATACAAGCTAAAAACACATACTCCTGCAACAAGGTTAGCTGGATAGTTGGAAGTAGGATTTATTTAATTTTAAATAAATAATTTCGAAAAATAAATAATTAAATAAAATATTTTAATTAATTTCAAAAAAAATAAAAATAAATTAATTAATTTCGAAAAAAAATAAAAAAAATTTAAAATTTCGAAATTATTTTTAAAAAAAAATTTAAAATTAAACCTACTATTTGAAAAATTAGGTTTCAACCAACCTAAATATCATTTCAAAATTTGCTAACTACTTTTTAAAAATTAAATGTTATTTTAAAAATAAAAAAAATTAAATAAAAATTAGAAAAGATAAATAAAATATCTTTTCAGATTTTTAAATTTAATTTAAATAAATAAAATAACAAAATTTAAAAGTTAGCAAAATATCTTATATCTATTTAAAATTACATGATTATAAATATCTTATTTTAAATTTTAAATAAGGTCAAAATATCTAAAAAGATTTAAAAAATCTTAATAGATAAGATATTTTTAAAATATCTTAAAAGATAAGATATTTTTAAATATCTTAAAAGATATTATAAATATCTTAAAAAGATATTATAAATATCTTAAAAGATAAGATATTTTTAAATATCTTAAAAGATATTATAAATATCTTAAAAGATATTTTAAATATCCAAAAAAAAATCTGACCTTAAATTTAAAAAAAAATAATCAAATTTAAAAATAAGATAAATTTTTAAGCAAAAGGATAAATACTAGTTCTATTCAAATTCAAATTACACTAATATCTTGAATTAAATTTAAAAAATATTAAATTAATTCAAAATGATAATTAGAATTGAATTAGGAATAGTAATAGTATATATATAAAACCATACAAAAAATTGGAAGTTAATTCCATGAAAAGGTATGAAAAATTGAAGAAAATTGAAAAAATTGGAAACTGTACGGACACTTCTGCGATCGCAGGAAACTATCAGCACAGCCCCGATTTTGTCAAATCTTCCAAAAATCATAACTAATTCAAATAAAATCCAAATTGAGTTCTGTAAAAGGCTAACTTGCTTAATTTTTTCCATACTATCCAATAAAAATAATTCCAGAAACGAAATCACAATTATTTTTAACGAAAATTTCACAAACATCAATCAATCGTCAAATAACACTCAATACAACATAATACCATCCAAAGAACATACAAACAATCGTTTTAAAGTCCAAATTACATGTAAGTAAATCAATTACCATGGCTCTGAGGCCAGTTGTTGGGAATTATTTTACCAGGATCTTAGATCTACTCACAAGTATGTTTATTAACATCCTAAATATGAACTTTCTAAAACGATAAAATAAACACATATAAAGTTAAGAAAACCTTACATTGATGCAGCGGAATAAATGTCTCCTTCCACTCAGATCTCTAACCCTTGATTCCTTTACGTAGCGAGTATAATCAAGATGCGAGCCGAATCTCCTTCTTCTTCAAGCTTTGATCCTTCACGGTCTTCCAATCTATGATTGAGTTACTGCACTTGTGTGTGGGCACTTACTCTTTCACTAGGGTCACGAAAAAGATGAAGGAAAAGAGGGAGAGAGGTTTCGGCCAAGGTAGAGAGTGAGGGAAGGCTCAGTTTTTCTGAAGAGAGAAATTTCTGTCAGAAAGCTAATGAAAGCATGTATTGTGAATGAGCCATCACTTTCTATTTATAGGCAACTTACTAGGTTTAGGTTTAGAATTATTTGGCATTAAAATAATGAAAATATTAATTTGAAAAAGCCTTATAAGTGGCCGGCCATAGGTGTTGTAATGGGCCCCACTTAATTTTGCAATTTTATCAAATTTTATCTCTATTTTCTCAAAAATGCCAATTTTCCAATTCTAACCTTTTAAATGCCAAAACTAATTATTTAATAATTAAAATACATTATTAAATAATATTGTCATTTAATTTAATTATTAATTAGACATATAAAGTCTATTAATAAATAAATAAACCTAGAAAACTCTTTTCCTTACAATTTCACCCCTGAATAGTGAAAATTCATAAAATCAGACATAGTCTAACTTTAGAATTATAATTGATCAATCACGAATCAATTAATGAGTCTTATAAGCGAGAATGTTCTCAACTAGAATGGGGACCATGGATCTATATGCTGAGCTTCCAATAAGTGAACCAAATTTACCAAGTAAATTCCTACTTATTAATTCTTCGTTGAATCCACTCTTAGAACTTAGAATTGCACTCTCAGACTTATATAGAGCATATTGTATGTTTCACGATACCAATATACTATCTCATTTAACCATTGTTATAATCTTATTGTGATTTAAAGATCCTCTATATAGATGATTTACATCGAGATGGGATTTCTTTACCGTTCTCACCCCTCAATGTATTTTGCCCCTTAAAACACTTAGCTACCTGTAAATGGTGTTTAATGATCTAATAATTAGTCAGTTAAACAAGAGCTCATCCATTTACTTCTATTTGCTAAGCTCGAAGGGAATCATCACTTAACTTCTATACACCAGTAGAAGCTATAGATTCCATATTTATGTTCAGCACTCCCACTCAATCATACTATCATGTTCCCAAAATATACGTATCACCCTGACCCAAAAGTAGGCTTAACTAATAAATCAAAGAACATGAATAGCACTCCTGAGTTGAGCCCAAGCATATCAGGATTTAGATTCTTTTCAATCTTAAGATCAACTACTGATATTGACTTGGAAAGATATGTATAACGGTAAGTTTGTAATATCTTAACTTAGTTGCAATATCGGTCCAGTCCAATGTATACTCCATACATTCGAAACTAGTATACTTTACTAATGTCCTGGAAAGAACATAACACTTACTCCAAGTGTAAGTACACATCATCGCTGATTATCACATTAGTGTAAATCCAATAACACTGATGAAACAGGGACCAAAACTTTTGATTCATATGATCACAATCACATTCCACTGTGTTGACGATACTGTAATTGTGAATAAACATATAATCTGGATTTAACTGATTTTGTGTGTATGAATGTAATAAACATATTAAACATATTAAACCATTAGCATGTAAAATTCATGCAAACATCAATCACTTCAAATTTCTTATATTGATAACTAATCAGATTGTAAAGAGTTTTATTTAGGGCATAAAACCTAACACATACTCCATGCATAGAACCTGAGCTTTACTTTAACCAATGCTCTTGAAAGAACATAACACTTCTCCAAATGCAAGTAAACTCTGTTGTAGATTATCGTATCAGTAAAACCATGTGTCTGATAAATCTTGGAAACTTTATTCACATAGTCATGTTTACTTTCCAATGTGTTGACGGCACAATAAACATGATCAAGTATGTGAAAAGGGTTTCAGATGAATTTATACATTATGCACATATAATCATGAAATAAATCATGTGAACCATGCAACATTAAATGTTATTTTTGATCTATATTAATAAGTAAATCTGATTATATTGAAATGAGTTTTATTTAGGGCATAGAACTCAACAGTTTGTTGAAAACCTTGGAAATTATTTAGGATTGTATGTTTTTAGTATTTTCTCTTGTCATTCTTACTTGTTATGTGCTAATAATTTCTGAATAAGGTTTTGTGTTAAACCATAATTGCTTTCTATTAATTATCTTGTAGTATCCTGAATTGCCATGTCGAATCCCATGTTATCACTGTTGACTGAAAATAAGCTAAATGGATCTAACTTCCCTAAATGGAAAGAGAACATTAATATTGCTCTCATAGGTGAAACTGCCCTGTTTGTGTTGACTGAGCCGTCTCCTGAACAGCCGGGTGACAATGCAACCAAAACTGTTAAAGAGAAGTTCGAGCGTCGGCAGAATGCTAACAACAAAGCTCGATACTTCATGCTTTCCAGCATGGTTGACACTTTGAAAACAAGGTTTGCTAACTCTATCATTGCTGCAGATTTCATGACGCAGTTAACTGAGCTATTCGGTATGGCATCTATCCAGTCTCGCTTTTACGCGACTAAGAAATTCATCAAAGCACGGATGGAACCCCATCGGAATGTGCGTGATCACCTTTTCCAAATGGCAGGTTATTTCCAGGAAGCCCAGAATCATGGTGCTGAAATTGATCAGACAACTCAAGTGAGTCTCATCTTGAATAGTCTGACTCCAGATTTTACGCCTATACATCAAATTATGTCATGAACAAGAAGGAACAAGACTTTCACATGTTAGTCAATGACCTTCAGACATATGAAAATTTGATTGGAGGACCCAAGAAGAAAGGGAGTAAACCTCAGAATTCTGGAAATGGTAATAGGACGAATAATGCTGAGGCACACGTTTCCTCTACTTCCAAACCCAAGAATTAGAAGAAGCGGAAAAATGCCAAGAAGCGAGCTCAAGCTGTGAAAACAGCTAAGAATAAAAAATTTCTGACTTACGGTGATACACCAAAAGGAAAATATTTCTCTTTGCAATGAGAAAGGCCATTGGAAACCCCAATGTCCTAAGCTTCTTGCAAAGAAACAAGGTATTTCTTTCTATAAACTGATGTGTTTTAGTGAATTATTATCCATTTGGATTATTAATTCTAGACTACTAACCTTGTTTATTTTTCTTCTTATAGCTCAAGCTTCTTAAACTCGGGTGCTGTCTTAGCGAGTTGGATCTGAAAGCTAGATAAAGGGATAGAGTTCGTCAAAGATAAAGAAGAAGCTCATTTATTTATTTTTTTGAATTAATTGTTTCAATTTTAAAACAATTTGGATTTCGAGTTTGGAATTTTATTCCCTGTTCTCATAATGTTCCAAACAATTTTTTTTTAACTTATAATTAAGTTTTTTTTTCTTACAAATAAATAGCAATCTATGAGTTTGCGCTTCATTACTTTATCTTATAAATCAATTACCAATTATTATATTTATTATGTTTGTATGTGTATGTGTTTTTATTATTGATACAAATTCTATAGTTATTTAAACTCTTTACAGAGTTATTACTACATAAACACTAGAAATTATTTCTATGTTTATGAATAATTGTTAATTCTAAAACAATTATTAAGAATTTGTTTAACAAAAAGATCTTTTGATCTGATAGGGGTGGAGAAAAAGTTAAGAATAATATGCAGTTCAACGATCTTTTATATCTAATGAACTTTGGATTATATTCAACTCCACATAATCTCTATTACACTTAGAGAATCATGATCTCTACAACCTTTAGGGGTGGATTATAATCTCTATATACTTAGGGGTGGACTTTATTCCACAGCACTCTTTATGACACATAATTTTTAACATGGAAGTAATATAATAAATTAGCTATTATCAGAATAAATCCTTGATCTTGATTATATGTTCCAGTTTAGATTTACTGTTGTGATAGATAATGATACCAATAAAGTTCTTTGATAATGTATCACAATACCTTAATTTAGTGGGAGAATATTAAAATCCTTTACCCATTCTCATTTGGTTGACACTTGTGATAGGAACTTAAGAACACCACTGATAAAACAAATCTAACCATTCACATGGATAGAAATAACTTATCAGAATTATGAGTATAAGATAGAATAATTCTTGCATAGTCTATTCAAATGACTTGAGTCAAGATCTCTAATCCTCTTAACAATTTTATGGTATCTTAATTTGATTGCTTAATCTCTAGCAACTATTTTACACATCAAATACTAGACTGCTATGTTGATGACCTAGTCTTAAAGAAACTTACAATTTCAGACTAAGACAATAAGTCACAACGAGATATCCCTCAAAACAATAATAAGAGGTTAAAAGTATTTTTTTAACCAGACATCTACTATGGAGTGGGAGCCATCTGAGATGTAATCAAATAAGGAACATTAGGGGACAATCAAGAAGGATTTATGAAAGTGACCTATATGTTAGATATTAAGGAACTATACATTAGTAATCCTAATATCCACACAAATTCTTTAAGATTTAGAGATGGTGGTTACTCTGGGGGTGGAGGAGTTATTCTAGAAGAGAGTAAAAAACCATCTATAATAATCCAAGCTCCATCAGAGAAGATATACATAACTTTGTAAATTCAAAATTACCAGAAAGTTATTTGACTGAAGAAAATTCTACACTGCATCATCTCAATTCCAAATTTTAAAATTTGAGAGATATGTCTTCTGTTTGTTCAGATGTACTTAATGGGTAGTAAGGATTACAATATCCCTTGATGAGTAAAGCATATAGTTAAGGATGTCTCATAAGGTTTTATGAACCTGGTTCCAAAAATATGGGTGGATTCAAATATACTACACTTGATCTGAAGATCAAGACAAAAGATTTATTGTAATGCACAACTTGTTTTATGTTAGTGCAAGTGGGAGTTTGTTGGGTTTTGTGCCTTAAATAAAACCCATTACAATCTGATTAGTTATCAATTTAGAATTTTGAAGTGGTTTATGTTAACATGTATTTTTCATGTTTATGGTTTAATATATTGTTGGGTTTTATGCCCTAAATAAAACTCATTTCAATATAATCAGATTTACTTATTAATATAGATCAGAAATAACATTTAATGTTGCATGGTTCACATGATTTATTTCATGATTATATGTACATAATGTATAGATTCATCTGAAGCCCTTTTCACATACTTGATCCTGTTTATTGTGCCGTCAACACATTGGAAAGTAAACATGACTATGTGAATAAAGTTTCCTAGATTTATCAGACACAGGGTTTTACTGATATGATAATCTACAACAAGAGTTTACTTGTATTTGGAGAAATACTATGTTCTTTCCAGAACACTGGTTAAAGTAAAGCTCAGGTTGGATGCATGGAGTATGCATCGGAAGGGACCGATAATGAACTTTGACTTAGATTTATTTAAACTTACCGTAAAATCTATTCAAGTCAATATCGCCTAGTTGATCCTAGATCAAAAGATCTTAATCCTGTTATGATTAGGCTCAATCTTGAAAGGCTATTCGTGTTCCTTGAATTGTTAGTTAAGCCTACTTTTAGGTCAGGGTGATACGTACATTTTGGGAACACGGTAGTGCAATTGAGTGGGAGCGCTAGCATAAACATGGAATCTATAACTTCTATCTGGCGAATAGTAAGCAAAGGATGATCACCTTCGAGCTTGACCAAATGAAAATAAATGGTGGAGATCTCATTTCACATAAGCTGAAATATCATTTATACGGGGTCAAGTGTTTTAAGGATAAAATACATAGTAGGGTGTTACGGTAATTTAATCCCTTTACTGTGTAGATCATTCATATAGAGGATAATTGATCAAATTAGGATTATAACAATGGATAACTAATGATGTGTCTATATGGTGGAACATATAGAGCATTCTATATACTGAGAGTGCAATTCTAAGTTCTATGCGTGGATTCAACGAAGAATTAATAAGTTAGTGAATTTTAGTGCTAAATTCTTGATCTACTTATTGGAAGCTCGGTTATATAGACCCATGGTCCCCCCACTAGTTGAGATAATATTGCTTGTAAGACTCATGTAATTGGTTTTGATTAATCAATTATAATTCTCAAATTAGACTATGTCTATTTGTGAAATTTTCACTAAGTAAGGGCGAAATTGTAAAGAAACAGTTTATAAGGGCATATTTGTTAATTATGATACTTTGTATGGTTCAATTAATAAATATGATAAATGACAATATTATTTAATAATTATTTATAGTTATTAAATAGTTAGAATTGACATTTAAATGGTTGAATTAGGAAATTGGCATTTTTGAGAAAATCAGATACAAAAGGTGTTAAAATTGCAAAATTACAAAAAGCAAGGCCCAATCATCTAAGTGTATGGCCGGCCACCTTAGTAGGTATTTTAAGTTGATTTTTTCATTATTTTAATGCCATATAATTCAAATCTAACCCTAGTGGAATGCTATAAATAGATAGTGAAGGCTTCAGGAAAAACACTTCTTCTGATTCAGAAAAACTGAGCCTTCTCTCTCCCTATCTTTAGCTGCCACTTCTTCTTTCTCTTCCTGTGAATTTCAAACTACCTTAGTGTATGAGTAGTGCCCACACACATCAAGTGATACCTCAATCATAGTGAGGAAGATCGTGAAGAAAGATCATTAGCAAAGGAGTTTCAGCATCAAAGATTCAGAGAAAGAGATCCAGGTTCAGATATTGATAATGCTCTGCTACAGAAAGGAATCAAGGGCTAGATATCTGAACGGAAGGAGTCATATTATTCCGCTGCACCCAATGTAAGGTTTCTTAAACTTTATATGTGTTTAATCTATCGTTTTAGAAAGTTCTTATTTAGGATGTTAATAAACATACTTGTGAGTAGATCTAAGATCCTGGTAAAATAATTTCCAACAACTGGCCTCAGAGCCATGGTACTTGATTTACTTGCAAGAAATTTGGACTTTAAAACGATTGTTTGTATGTTCTTTGGATGGTATCATGTTGTATTGAGTGTTATTTGATGATTGATTGATGTTTGTAAATTTTCGTGAAAAATAATTGCGATTTTGTTTCTGGAATTATTTTTATTGGATAGTATGGGAAAACTTAAGCAAGTTAGCCTTTTACAGAACTCAATTTCGATTTTATTTGAATTAGTTATGAATTTTTGAAGATTTAAAAAAATCGAGTACATCTTTGAAATTTTCATAACGATCCGCGAAACTGTCCGTACAGTTCACAATTTTTTCGTTTTTCTTCGATTTTTCATGCTTTTTCATGGAATTAACTTCCGATTTTCGGTATAGTTTTGTATTTATACTATTACTATTCCTAATTCAATTCTAATTATCATTTTGAATTAATTTAATATTTTTTAAATTTAATTCAAGATATTAGTGTAATTTGAATTTGAATAGAATTAGTATCTATCTTCTTGCTTAAAAATCTATCTTATTTTAAAATTTGATTATATCTTATCTTATTTTAAATTTAAAAATAAGATATTTATAATCATGTAATTTTTAAATCATATAAGATATTTTGCTAATTTTTTAAATTTTGTTATTTTATTTATTTAAATTACATTTAAAATTTGAAAAAGATATTTATTTATCTTTTCTAATTTTTTATTTAATTTTTATTTATAAAATAACATTTAAAATTTAAAAGTAGTTAGCAAATTTTTGAAATGATATTTAAGTTGGTTGAAACCTAATTTTTCAAAATTGTAGGTTTAATTTTAAATTTATATTTTTTTTAATTTCGAATTTTTCATATTTTTTTTTAAATTTTCGAAAATATTTTTTTAATTAATTATTTTATTTCGAAATTAATTATTTAATTTAAAATTAAATAAATCCTACATCCAACTATCCAGCTAACCTTGTTGCAGGAGTATGTGTTTTAGCTTGTTTGTAAGTTTTCAAAACCTATTATTACTTGATTGCAAATAGCCATGGTTACTTTTTGCCAGATCTAATGATCTGATGGCTCCCTTGGTCAAGTTAATAATTTGTAACGGTATATTTACAATCTTCTTTCATTTGTGTATGGCCTAGCAACATGATAGGATCCATCCAAAGTGTGCCTGTGTGAGCCTATGTGTTTAATTTGATTATAGATACATATAGGTTGTTGTTGCTAAAATAAATTATCATAGTTCTTGATATAATTTATTTAGGCCCATTTAGTTATTGGGCTTATTCAATTAATAACAGTTGTTCTTATTAAGGTTAAATTCCTCTCTTTTGGGCCTTGTGTGAGAGTTGGGAGCCATAGAAGTGGGTACGACATACTGAACCCAACACCCCCTCACATGAACCACCCCAATTGTGAAGGCCCATTTGCCTGATTTGAACAACTTTACTAGGTTAATTACACTAGTTTAACCTAATAAAATTGATTAGCAACATAATTAATTTCATTTATTTTGAAATTAATTTAAGAAAATTATAGTTTAAAGAATTCTTTATTCTAAGCTAAACTATATGTATTTTCTTGTATTTAATTAAATATAGAATTATAACCATCTAGATTCTTTCTGGAACTTAATTTAAATTTTTTCATTAAATATTCTTATTTAAGTTGATATTTAGTTAACTACAACTAACCAACTTAAATCTAAATATCTTTTGAATTTCAAATTTCAAAATTAAGTTGAGGAATTTTAGGCATTGGTTATTAAGATTCTTTAGATATTTTTTAAGTTAATATCTTTTCGAATATTAACTTAAAATGGAATATTTTCAAATTAAGTGGTTACAACTTAATTTTTTTGATATTTAATTAAATTTAAATTTGAAAAATATTTAAGTTCTAGATTTTTTTTAATACAACTTAAATTAGATTTTTTTTTCAAATTTTGTGGAAAAGATACTTAGTCAAATAAGATATTTTCTAGATAGTTATTTCTAGGCTACTTATTATTTCTAATATTAAATAGGAAAATATTTTAAATTGTGAAATTAATTATTTATATAATTAATTTTGGTACAATTTATTTTAAGTATATTTTTCCTAGTATTAAACTAAAAATTAATAATTAAGCCTTCTCTACACTTAATTATTTATTTCTTGAATTTAATACATTTAATTAATTTGAAAATTAAATATCTAAGTTGAATTTTATCATCATACTTAAATATTTCTTTTTCATGACATTTAATTAAATAGAATATTATTTTTAGTTGAAATTTATTTTTTCAACTAAATTTAAATAATTTTCAATATATATTTTTTCTTTATTTTATTAATCAATTTTCGAAATTGCATTTCTTAAATGCTAGAATTTCGAATTTTATCTTGAAAAATAGATTAAGTTGTAAATTAATTATTTATTTTAATTAATTCTTGGATCAACTTAAATCAATGATTTTTTTCATTTATTGATTAATTTAAAATAAATTGAATTAAAGTATATTATTAGAAATTGAATTAATTAGTCAAAGGAAAATCTAGATAGGTGATTTTTTTGCTTGAAGTATTTTTCTAGTGTATTTAATTAAATTGAAATTAATATTTAAGTTGATTTTCATCATCATACTTAAATATTTGAAATTTTTCTTATATATTTAATTAAATAGGAAAATTATATTTTTTCTTGTAAATTAATTTTATTAATTAATTTTGGGCCAACATTAAATTAGAATAATTTTTCCAGGATTTATTTTTTATTTTAATATGTATTTTTCGAAAATTGTATTCTTATATACTTTAATTTTTCGAAATGCAATATATATTTATAGAAAATTAAATTTGAGTTGTAAATTAATTTAAATTTATTATGTAACAACTTAAATTGAATATTTTTCTAAATATTTATTGGAAATTATTACTAAGATGGAAATAATTCATGTTATTTTCATATCCATCTAAGTAAAATTTATAAATATTAAATTAAAATTTATATTTGGAATTTTTCATTCTAAATTTGAAATTTTAATTAAATAAATATATATTTAAAATAAATAGAATAAATAAAGAGAATCAAGAAAATACAACTCACTTTAAATAATGAGCTTGATTATTATTAAGATATTCGATCTCCATTGTGGGTTTTACACCGCGTTTGTTTTAGTGAGTAATCCTCCCTAATGGAGGAACGTTCATTAGCAATTTCGCACCGTTTAACCTCGCATGATAAGTAGTTTGTAAGTGTTTTGTATGGTATAGATCACCCTAATGGTGGCGACCATACTTGACTTGCAAATTATGAAACAATGGTGGAAGCTCATAAGATAGAATTGCCTTGACTCTCGCCTAAACGGGACAACGCTGAATTCCAATCTTGATCGAATAAAAGGTTGCTAGAATGGTTATCATTTTAGATGAGCTGACAACTCTATTCAATGGATGATGCTTTGACTCTCGCCTAAACAGGACACAGTATCAGTTTGTTGAAAAACCTTGGAAATTATTTAGTATTGTATGTTTTAGTATTTTCACTTGTCATTCCTACTTGCTATATGCTTATAATTTCTGAATTGTGTATGAATTCATATTGAACCATGTTATTTTCTGTTATTAAGTTGTAGTTTAATTTCGAATCTTCATTGTTGGTCTAACATGTTTGTTTTTCTAATGAGATAAATCCCTAATGGATTTTCACCATTAGACATACATAATAGTGTAAGATCTCGAAAGATAAATATTGTATATGTGACATCTAGCTGTTCATCAATTGATGACACCTTAGACTAGTATTTTTACGATATGAAACAAGAAGATTTTATAAATAAGATTACTTTGTCTTTCGCTAATCGAAGCATCGTTGGATTCTTATTTTAAACGAAATTATCCTAATTCCTCTTAGCTTATTCATTTCGAATTAGCTCAATAATATATCATTGGATGAATGGTCTATAAATCATTTCATGTCATTATATTTTTTCTTAAGAAATTAAATGACGCATATGATTATAATCCCGAAATTCTATTCCCAATTGATATAAATCCTCAATCTTAGAAATCTCGTACTTGTATGGGCAAATCTGACCTAGAGTTTGTATTAGTAGTGGTGTTCCAAGAAGAATTACTCATTATATTTGGTTGAATTTAAATCTTTGACTTTAATTTTAGAATCCAAATAGAAATTTTCTTATATTTCTAATTCCAGAATACAATACAGTTACACTTTCTCAAGTGTTTATATCCATCTTCTATTAATGGATTAAAACTGTATGGAATATGAGTTAGGTGATTACGTGACCGGGATCCACTTGCAGTATTCTAAGAACTCTTTGATGTAACTAAACCTATGTCATCAATAGACACTACCACATTTTTTTTAATCTATGGCATTTGTATCTTGTTCATAGTGGATTTGACAAGATCAATCTCTGCAAAGAGTTAATATGCCTATATCCACTGAAAGTAGTTCATCTCATTCGCAGATGGATGTACATTCAGGGGTGGATATGAGTTTTTTGTTGTATTCTTAAAACGATAACTCTAGATTATACCTTTTAGCAAAGAAATTTGAAATGTTTGAAAAATTTCATTAATTTCTTGCAATGGTTAAAACCATTAAGGTAAGTGGTTAAAGATCTTGCGAACTGATAGGGGTGGAGAAATAGTTAGTAGATATGCAGTTCAAAGATCATTAAATTGATTTTTGTATTATATCCAAACTTACCTCCCCAAAAATTTCGAGTTGCATGTTGATGATTAGTTACTAGTCGTTGCCTAATCCTTCTATGGTAATGCAATTTCAGAATGATGTAATGGTTGTATACTTAATGTAAATCATTACTAGGCTCATGGATGACCTAATCAAAATCTTAAGAAAAGCTAGAACTGTTAACCATGGTTTGTTAGCTATTCTAAGTGATTAGGGGTGGAGCATCCCATTGTCAATAGATAAGAAAGTGTTTGTTCAAACAAATACTACTTTTCTAAGAAAATGACTAAGTCTGAAAAACAAGTAGTAAATAAAGGAGATATTTTTCTTGATTCCAAAAGTGTTCTATCATCTTATATAACATATGATGATCCCACTGCCTCTGTTGTCTTGTCACAACCGAAGAGGTCAATACCATTTTCTTAGACATAATTCACGGTACCTTGTCGTACTGGGAGAGTTTCTAGGAACTTCACTTCTTATGACTTGGGAGACACTAGTGATTAAAATCCATTGTGAGTTTAAACAAGTAATGGATTGTCAAGATAAGAAACTAAGAAGAAAGCCAATAGAACTATGGTTTAATCCATTCACATGGAGTAACCTAAACTTTTCTATTACAAGGACATAAAAGGAATTTTCGTTTATAACTCCATTCAATGGACTTAACAAAACTTCTGTTCCTAGTATTATAGGTTTGAGTTTATCTAAACCTATGGCTTAAGTATACACAGTAATTACTTACTCTAATGCAAGCAACTTACTTTAGTAAGATCTTTGAAGCATTTTCTTTCTAATGGCAATCTATAGAAGCTTCACAACTTCTTAGGTATAGATTTTATTTATCTAAGGAAAAGTCTTAACTATTCCGGAAAAGATAAAGCCATGAAAGAATTTCTTACAGCAACAGTGAGAGGTCTTTGATATGCTTTTGTATGCCATAGACCAGACACTGGCTTTGTTGAGTGGGAGTAATGAGTAGGTATCATATTAATCCAGGAGAAGAACATTGGAAGACAATCAAGTAAATTTTAAGATTAAGAAGAGGAACTATATGTTAGTCTATAAGGGTGTGTTTAAAACTCTTAGACTACCATATCAGATTTCGAAATTTGCCTTTGTGCTAGAAAATCTTTCTGATAAGAAGGTGATTACTCTGGGGGTGGAATAGTGATTTTGGAGAAGTGTAAAAACCTATCTGAAGTCTCTAGGTCTACCGGAGAGAGAATGAATGTTAAAGGCTTTGCGGGGAAAGGTACTTATTCGGTCTAAGGAAAGTTCTATACATTTTTGGCATCATTCCAAATTGCCTTAAACTACTAGTGTTAATTTTTTGATTAACCAAAAGTTGTTGCCAAAGATATAGAATCCAGTATCCCAAGAGAGTAGACATATAGAGAGGAATTTCACATTATCAATGATTTTGTGATTAAAGGAAGAGTAATAGTGGAGAAAAGGTTGTGGTTAATTCAACCTTTCAGATCCTATTACGAGGAGTTTACCACTACTACACTTGATTTGTATATCAAGGTGTTGAGATTATTTGAAACGCACTTTTTTGTTTTATATTAGTGCAAGTGGGAGTTTGTTGGGTTTTATGCCCTAAATAAAACTCATTTCAATATAATCAGATTTACTTATTAATATAGATCAGAAATAACATTTAATGTTGCATGGTTCACATGATTTATTTCATGATTATATGTACATAATGTATAGATTCATCTGAAACCCTTTTCACATACTTGATCTTTGTTTATTGTGCCGTCAACACATTGGAAAGTAAACATGACTATGTGAATAAAGTTTCCTAGATTTATCGGACACGGGGTTTTTGCGATATGATAATCTACAACAAGAGTTTACTTGCATTTGGAGAAATACTATGTTCTTTCCGAACAACTTGGTTAAAGTAAAGCTCGGAGTTGGATGCATGGAGTATGCATCGGAAGGGACCGATATTGAACTTTGACTTAGATTTAATTAAACTTCTTGTAAAATCTATTCAAGTCAATATCGCCTAGTTGATCCTAGATCAAAAGATCTTAATCTGTTATGATTAGGCTCAATCTTGAAAGGCTATTCGTGTTCCTTGAATTGTTAGTTAAGCCTACTTTTAGGTCAGGGTGATATGTACATTTTGGGAACACGGTAGTGCAATTGAGTGGGAGCGCTAGCATAAACATGGAATCTATAGCTTCTATACGGCGAATAGTAAGCAAAGGATGATCACCTTCGAGCTTGACCAAACGAAAATAAATGGTGGAGATCTCATTTCACATAAGCTGAAATATCATTTATACGGGGTCAAGTGTTTTAAGGATAAAATACATAGTAGGGTGTTACGGTAATTTAATCCCTTTACTGTGTAGATCATTCATATAGAGTATAATTGATCAAATTAGGATTATAACAATGTATAACTAATGATGTGTCTATATGGTGGAACATATAGAGCATTCTATATACTGAGAGTGCAATTCTAAGTTCTATGCGTGGATTCAACGAAGAATTAATAAGTTTGTGAATTTTAGTGCTAAATTCTTGATGTACTTATTGGAAGCTCGGTTATATAGACCCATGGTCCCCCCACTAGTTGAGATAATATTGCTTGTAAGACTCATGTAATTGGTTTTGATTAATCAATTATAATTCTCAAATTAGACTATGTCTATTTGTGAAATTTTCACTAAGTAAGGGCGAAATTGTAAAGAAACAGTTTATAATGGCATATTTGTTAATTATGATACTTTGTATGGTTCAATTAATAAATATGATAAATGACAATATTATTTAATAATTATTTATAGTTATTAAATAGTTAGAATTGGCATTTAAATGGTTGAATTAGGAAATTGGCATTTTTGAGAAAATCAGATACAAAAGGTGTTAAAATTGCAAAATTACAAAAAGCAAGGCCCAATCCACTAAGTGTATGGCCGGCCACCTTAGTAGGTATTTTAAGTTGATTTTTTCATTATTTTAATGCCATATAATTCAAATCTAACCCTAGTGGAATGCTATAAATAGATAGTGAAGGCTTCAGGAAAAACACTTCTTCTGATTCAGAAAAACTGAGCCTTCTCTCTCCCTATCTTTAGCTGCCACTTCTTCTTTCTCTTCCTTTGAATTTCGAACTACCTTAGTGTATGAGTAGTGCCCACACACATCAAGTGATACCTCAATCATAGTGAGGAAGATCGTGAAGAAAGATCATCAGCAAAGGAGTTTCAGCATCAAAGATTCAGAGAAAGAGATCCAGGTTCAGATATTGATAATGCTCTGCTACAGAAAGGAATCAAGGGCTAGATATCTGAACGGAAGGAGTCATATTATTCCGCTGCACCCAATGTAAGGTTTCTTAAACTTTATATGTGTTTAATCTATCGTTTTAGAAAGTTCTTATTTAGGATGTTAATAAACATACTTGTGAGTAGATCTAAGATCCTGGTAAAATAATTTCCAACAACTGGCCTCAGAGCCATGGTAATTGATTTACTTGCAAGAAATTTGGACTTTAAAACGATTGTTTGTATGTTCTTTGGATGGTATCATGTTGTATTGAGTGTTATTTGATGATTGATTGATGTTTGTAAATTTTCGTGAACAATAATTGCGATTTTGTTTCTGGAATTATTTTTATTGGATAGTATGGGAAAAATTAAGCAATTTAGCCTTTTACAGAACTCAATTTCGATTTTATTTGAATTAGTTATGAATTTTTGAAGATTTAAAAAAATCGGGGTTGTGCTGAAATTTTCCTGCGATCGCGAAACTGTCCGTACAGTTCACAATTTTTTCGTTTTTCTTCGATTTTTCATGCTTTTTCATGGAATTAACTTCCGATTTTTGGTATAGTTTTGTAATTATACTATTACTATTCCTAATTCAATTCTAATTATCATTTTGAATTAATTTAATATTTTTTAAATTTAATTCAAGATATTAGTGTAATTTGAATTTGAATAGAATTAGTATCTATCTTCTTGCTTAAAAATCTATCTTATTTTAAAATTTGGTTAAGGAGTCATATTATTCCGCTGCACCCAATGTAAGGTTTCTTAGACTTTATATGTGTTTAATCTATCGTTTTAGAAAGTTCTTATTTAGGATGTTAATAAACATACTTGTGAGTAGATCTAAGATCCTGGTAAAATAATTTCCAACATATATATATATATATATACACAAAATCAGTTAAGTCCAGAACACATGTTTATTCACAATTACAGTATTGTCAACACAGTGGAATGTGATTGTGATTATATGATTCAAAAGACTAAGTCCTTGTTCATCATTGTTTTGGATTTACACTGATGTGATAATCAGCAATGAAGTATACTTACACTTGGAGTAAGTATTATGTTCTTTCTAGGACATTGGTAAATTATACTAGTTTCGAATGTATAGAGTATACATTGGACTGGACCGATATTGAACTTGGTCAAGATATTATAAACTTACTATCGTATCTTTCCAAGTCAATATCAGTAGTTGATCTTAGATTAAAAGAATCTAAATCCTGATATGCTTAGGCTCAATCTCAGGAGTGTTATTCATGTTCTTTGATTTATTAGTTAAGCCTACTTTTGGGTTAGGGTGATACGTATATTTTGGGAACATGATAGCATGACTGAGTGGGAGCGCTGAACATAAATATGGAATCTATAGCTTCTACTGGTGTATAAAAGTCAAGTGATGATTCCCTTCGAGATTAGTTAGATAGAAGTGAATGGATGAGCTCTTGTTTCAGTGACTATATCTTAGATCACTAAAACATCATTTACAGGTAGCTAAGTGTTTTAAGGGGCCAAATACATTGAGGGGTGAAAACGATAAATTTATCCCATCTCGATGTAAATCATCTATATAGAGGATCTTTGATCGCATTAAGATTATAACAATGGTTAAATGAGATAGCATGTCTATATTGTGGAACATATAGAATGCTCTATATAAGTCTGAGAGTGCAATTCCAAGTTCTAAGAGTGGATTCAACAAGGAATTAATAAGTTAGGGATTTACTTGGTAAATTTAGTTCAACTTATTGGAAGCTCATCAATATAGATCCATGGTCCCCATTCTAGTTGAGACCATACTGTTTGTAAGACACAATAATTGATTAATCAATTATAATTCTAAAAGTTAGACTATGTCAATTTTGTGAATTCTCACTAAGTAGGGATGAAATCGTAAAGAAAATGGATTCTAGGTTTATTTATTAATTAAGAGACTCTACATGTTTAATTAATAATTATATTAAATGACAATATTATTTAATAATCTATTTTAGTTATTAAATAATTAGTTTTGGCATTTAAATGGTTAGAATTGAAAAATTGGCATTTTTGAGAAAATAGAAATAAAATTGTAGAAACTGCAAAACCCAAGTGAGGCCCAATCACACCATGGCCGGCCCCTTCTTTGTGTTTCCCAATTATTATTTTCAATTTTTTAATTGCCAAGTAATTGCTAACCTAAACCTAGCAGTTATCTATAAATGGAAAGTGGTGGATCACACCAAATAAGCCAGTTAATCAATTACTCTGTAATTAAGGAAACTGTTTATCGTTTTAGAAGTTCATATTAAGGTTGTTAAATCAACATACTTGTGAGTAGATCTAAGATCCTGGTAAAATAAATTCCAACACAACCATGCTGGAAAGCATGAAGTATCGAGCTTTGTTGTTAGCATTCTGCCAACGCTCGAACTTTTCTTTAACAGCTTTGGTTGCATTGTCACCCGGCTGTTCAGGAGACGACTTAGTCAACACAAATAGGGCACTTTCACCAATGAGAGCAATATTAATGTTCTCTTTCCATTTAGGGAAGTTAGATCCATTTAGCTTATTTTCAGTCAACAGTGATAACATGGGATTTGACATGGCAATACAGGATACTACAAAATAATAAATAGAAATCAATTATGGTTTAACACAAAATCTTATTCAGAAATTATTAGGACATAGCAAGTAGGAATGACAAGAGAAAATACTAAAAACATACAATCCTAATTAATTTCTAAGGTTTTGAACAAACTGATATTAATATCCCGTTTAGGCGAGAGCCAAAGCTACCATCCATTGAATAGATTTGTCAGCTCATCTAAAATAATAAATATTCTAGCAACCTTTTATTCGATCGAAAAGAGAATCTGACGTTGTCCCGTTTAGGCAAGAGTCAAAGCTACCATCCATTGAATAGAGTTGTTAGCTCATCTAAAATAATAAATATTCTAGCAACCTTTTATTCGATCGAAAAGAGAATTTGACGTTGTCCCGTTTAGGCGAGAGTCAAGGTCATTCCTATTTCATGAGCTCCCACCATTATTTCATACGTTCGTAAGTCTTATACAGTCGCCACCATTAGGGTGATCAATACTAGTATAAAAAACTTACAAATATAATTATCTTTCGAGATTAAACGGTCCTAACTTGCTAATGAACGTTCCTCCACTAGGGAGGATTACTCACTAAAACAATAGCTATGTAAAACCAACAATGGAGATCGAATATCTTAATAATAATAAAGCTCATTATTTAAAATTTATTTTCTTCTATTATTTATTTATTTTAAATATATATTTATTAAATTTTAATTTTAGAATAAAAATCTAAATAAAATTTAATTTAATATTTATAAAATTAAACTTAGATGGTTAAGAAAATAAAATGATTTATTTCCATCTTAGTATTAATTTTCCAATAAATATATAGAAAATTATTTAATTTAAGTTGTATTAATTTAAATTAATTTGCAACTCAAATTTAAATTTTCTATAAAAATATATATTGTATTTCGAAAAATTAAAGTATAAAATTATACAATTTTCGAAATATATTAAAATAAATTAATCTTTACTAGAAAAAATACTTCAAGCATAAATACTATCTATCTAGATTTTCTATAACTAATTAATTTAATTTCTAATAATAATATGCTTTAGTTCCTTTATTTTAAATTAATCATTAAATGAAAAAATCATTGATTTAAGTTGATTCAAAAAATTAATTAAATAAATAATTGATTTACAATTTTAATCTATTTTTCAAGATAAATTCAAAATCATCTTGCATAATCAAATGCAATTTCGAAAATCTTGATTAATAAAATAAATAAACTATATTTTGAAAATTATTCAAATTTAAGTTGTTATAAAAAATTTTCAACTTAAAATAATTTCCTATTTAATTAAATGTCATGAAAATAAAAAATATTTAAGTATCATGATGAAAATCAACTTAGATATTTAATTTTCAATTTAATTAAATGTATTAAATTCAAGAAATAAATAATTAAGTATAGAGAAGGCTTAATTATTAATTTCTAGTTTAATACTAGGAAAAATATTCTTAACTTGAATTGTACCAAAATTAATTATTAAACAATTAATTTTACAATCAATAATATTTTCCTATTTTAATATTAGAAATAATAATTAGTATAGAAATAACTATCTAGAAAATATCTCAATTTAACTAAGTATCTTTTCAAGATTTTGAAAATATCTAATTTAAGTTGTTATAGATAGAATCTATAATAAGCAACTTAAAATTTTCCAAATAAAATTTAATTAAATATCAAAATTAAGTGGCAACTACCTAATTTATGAATATTCCATTTTAAGTTTAAAATCAACTTAAAAAATATCTTAAGAATCTTCAATAACCAATTCCTAGAATTCCTCAACTTAATATTAAATTCAAAAGATATTCAAATTTAAGTTAATAAAGAAAAATTAGTTAGAAATAACTAATTTATAACTTAAATAGGAATATTTAATGAAATAATTAAAGTAAGTTTCAGAAAGAATCTAGTTAGTTAAAATTCTTTATTTAATTATATACAAGAAAAATACAAATAGTTTATCTAGAAATAATATCTTCAACTAAGAGTGTTTTTCTTAAAATTAACTTTAAAATATTAAAATGAAAATAAATTTCATATATTTTAAAAGTTAATTATGTTGCTAATAAATTTTATTAGGTTAAACTAATTTAATTAACCTAGTACAGCTATTCAAATCAGGCAAATGGGCCTTCACAATTGGGGTAGTTCATGTGAGGGGGAGCTGGGTTCAGTATGTCGTACCCACTTCTATTGGCCCCCATCTCTCACACAAGGCCCAAAATAGAGGAATTTAACCTTAAAATGAATAACTGTTACTAATTGAATAGGTCCAAGAACTAAATGGACCTAAATAAAATCTATCAGGGTGTGACATTTTATTTAGCAACAACCTATATGCATCTATAATAAAATAAACATATAGGCTCACACAGGCACACAGATTTGGATGGACCCTATCATGTTACTAGGTCATACACAGATGAAAGAAGAATGTAAAATTTACCTGTTACAAATTATTTACTTGACCTATTGACAATTGAACCATGAGTTAAAATCAGATTATTGGATATGTCAACAAGTTAACCATGGCAATTTAGATCAAGCAATAATAGGTTTTAGAAAAACTTACAAACAATCTAAAACACATACTCCTGCAACAAGTTAGATTTGGATAGTTGGATGTAGGATTTATTTAATTTTAAAATAATTAATCAAATTTCGAAAATAATTAAATAATAAAATATATTCGGATTTTTAAAAGCATTAAAATTAAAACCTACTATTTTGAAAAATTAGGTTTCAACTAACCTAACTATCATTTCAAAAAAATTTGCTAACTTACCTTTTAAGTTTCATGTTATTTTATAAATTAAATATTCAATAAAATAAGAAAATGATAAATAAATATCCTTCTCTGATTTTATAATTTAATTTAAATAAAAAAATAACAAAATTTAAAAGTTAGCAAAAATATGTTATTTCTATTTAAAATACCATGATTATAGTAATCTTATTTTAAATCTAATTAAGGTCAAATTACTTAAAATAGAATATTTTATAAAATGCATTTAATATCTGACCTTAGATTTAAAAATAAGATATAATCAAATTGTAAAGAAAATAAGAAAAGAGGTAAGCAAAAAAGATTTTTACCTATTTTCAAATTCAAATTACACAAATATCTAAAATTAATTTTGAAAAATCAAATTAATTTATTTCTGATAATTAGATTTGAAATATGAAAAATAAAAGTCAAAATACAATACTACACAAAAAATCGGAAGTTAATTCCATGAAGTAGCATGAAAAATCAAAGAAAACGAAAAAATAGCAAGCTGTATGGATGGTATGCATAGCATACCACCCGCGCGCACACAAGGGGAGGGGAGCCGAGTTTCCACGGCGCTGGGAGGCTGCAAGCAGCCATTCCGCGCGCGCGGGTAGGGTTATCACCATCCTCATTTTTCCGATTTTTCGAAAATTCATAACTAATTCAAATAAAATCGAAATTGAGTTCTGTAAAAAAGTAAATTGCTTAATTTTTTCCAAACTATCCATTAAAAATAATTCCAGAAATAGAGAATCAATTATTTTTCCCAGAATTTCACAAACATCAATCAATCATCAATACAACACACAAAACAACATGATACCATCCAAATCACAAACAAATCGTTTTAAGTCCAAATTTCTTGCTAGCAAATCAATTACCATGGCTCTGGTGCCAGTTGTTGGAATAAATTTTACCAGGATCTTAGATCTAGTCAAAAGTATGTTGATTAACAACCTAAATATGAATTTCTAAAACGATAATAAGTAAACACATATAAAGTATGAGAAACCTTACAGTGGGTGCAGCGGAATAATATGTCTCCTTCCACTCAGATTTCTAACCCTTAATTCCTTTCTGTTGCAGAGTATAATCAAGATGCGAGTCGAATGTCCTTCTCTTGGATTTGATCCTTCACGGTCTTCCAATCTATGATTGAGGTACGCATTTCTTTGTGTGTGGGCACTACTCTCTCACTAAGTATTTCGAAATTGTATCTTTCTTGTGTGCTGTGATCATCGAAGAAGAAGAAGAGATGGGCGGCTATATATAGAGAAAAAGAAAGCTCAACTTTTTGAAAGAGGCAGTTTCCTGAATTACTGAGTAATTGCTTAATTGCCTTATTTGGTATGAGCCATCGCTTTCCATTTATAGATAACTGCTAGGTTTAGGTTAGTAATTAATTTGGCATTAAAATTCAAAATAATAATTGGGAAATACACACACAAGTGGCCGGCCATGGGTGTGATTGAGCCTCACTTGGATTTTGCAGTTTCCACAATTTTATTTCTAGTTTCCCAAAAATGCCAATTTTTCAATTCTAACCATTTAAATGCCAAAACTAATTATTTAATAACTAAAATAGATTATTAAATAATATTGTCATTTAATATAATTATTAATTAGACATATAGAGTCTCTTAATTAATAAATAAACCTAGAATCTCTTTTCTTTACAATTTCACCCTGCTTAGTGAAAATTCACAAATTAGACATAGTCTAACTTTTAGAATTATAATTGATTAATCATAAATCAATTATTGAGTCTTACAAACAGTATGGTCTCAACTAAAATAGGGACCATGGATCTATATTGCTTTGAGCTTCCAATAAGTGAAGGCAAGATTTACCAAGTAAATTCCCTAACTTATTAATTCCTTGTTGAATCTATTCTTAGAACTTGGAATTGCACTCTCAGACTTATATAGAGCATTCTATATGTTCCACGATATAGATATGCTATCTCATTTAACCATTGTTATAATCTTAATGTGATCAAAGATCCTCTATATAGATGATTTACATCGAGATGGGATAACATTTACCGTTCTCACCCCTCACTGTATTTGGCCCTTTAAAGCACTTAACTACCTGTAAATGATGTTTTAGTGATCTAAGATATAGTCATTGAAACAAGAGCTCATCCATTTACTTCTATTTAGCTAAGCTCGAAGGGAATCATCACTTGACTTCTATACACTAGTAGAAGCTATAGATTCCATATTTATGTTCAGTGCTCCCAGTCAGTCATACTATCATGTTCCCAAAATATACGTATCACCCTGACCCAAAAGTAGGCTTAACTAATAAATCAAAGAACATGAATAGTACTCTTGAGTTGAGCCTAAGCATATCAAGATTCAGATTCTTTTAATCTAAGATCAACTAGTGATATTGACTTTGAAAGATACAGCGGTAAGTTTATAATATCTTGACTAAGTTCAATATCGGTCCAGTCCAATGTATACTCCATACATTCGAAACCAGTATACTTTACCAATGTCATGGAAAGAACATAACACTTACTCCAAGTGTAAGTGTACTTCATCCCTAATTATCACATTAGTGTAAATCCAAAACACTGATGAAATAGGAACTTAGTCTTTTGAATCATATAATCACAATCACATTCCACTGTGTTGACAATACTGTAATTGTAAATAAATATATGTTCTGGACTTAACTAATTTTGTGTATATATTGAATATATATTAAACCATAAGCATGTAAAATACATGTTAACATAATTAGTTCAAATAATCTCTTAAATTGATAACCAATCAAATTGTAATGGGTTTTATTTAGGGCACAAAACCCAACAATAAAGACATATAAAGTTTAGAGAACCTTACATTTTGTGCAGCGGAATATAATGACTCCTTCCATTCAGATCTCTAGCTTTTGATTCCATTCTATAGCAGAGCATCACCAAGATCTTAACCTGGATCTCTTTCTCTCCTTCTTGTTGGTTGGATTCTTCACGATCTTCCACACTATGATTGAGATACCACTTGATGTGTGTGGGCACTCACTCATTCACTCTGTTATCCCAAAATTGGCACTCTGACGTGGCATCACGAGAATGGTGACACGTGGCATCTACTTAGAGCACACAGTCGGATCAACATGCCGAAGCGGGGATGCCTCGCTGGCATGTCAGGCACACAATTTGGATGGATCATATCATGTTGCTAGGTCATACATAGATGAAAGAAGATTGTAAATATACCTGTTACAAATTATTTACTTGACCAAGGGAGGCATGAGTTAAAATCAGATCATTGGACTAGTCAACAAGTTAACCATGGCTATTTGCAATCAAGCAATAATAGGTTTTAAAAAACATACAAACAAGCTAAAACTCAATCTCCGGCAACAAGGTTAGCTGGATAGTTGGATGAAAGATTTATTTAATTTTAAATAAATAATTTCGAAAAAATTAATTAAATAATAAAAATATTTAATTTTCAAATAAAAATTTAAAAATAAAATATAATTTAAAATTTTCGAAATTAATAAAATAATATTTAAAATTAAACCTACAATTTTGAAAAATTAGGTTTCAACCAACCTAAATATCATTTCAAAATTTGCTAACTACTTTTTAAAAATTTTAATATTATTTTATGAATAAAAATTAAATAAAAAATTAAAAAAGATAAATAAATATCTTTTTCGGATTTTTAAATGTAATTTAAATAAATAAAATAACAAAAATTTAAAAGTTAGCAAAATATCTTATATCTATTTAAAATTACATGATTATAGTTATCTTATTTTAAATTTAAATAAGTTCAAATTATTTTAAAAAAATTAATTTAAAAAATTTAATATACGACCTTGAATTTCAATATAAGATAAGATATAATCAAATTGAAAAATAAGATAGATAATTAAGCGAAAAAGATAGATATTTACTATTTTTCAAATTCAAATTACACTAATATCATGAATTAAATTTAAAAAATATTAATTAAATTAATTATGATAATTAGAATTGAATTAGGAATAGTAAATGTATAAGTACAGAACTACACAAAAAATCGGAAGTTAAATCCATGAAATAGCATGAAAAAATGAAGAAAAACAAAAAATTTGCGAAGTACATGTACGGACGGTATGCCAAGCATCTTGTCCCCGCGCGCATTGGAGGGTGCATGCGGCTTGTTCGCGTGCGTGTCACATTGCTCGATCTCGATATTTTTCGAAACTTAAAAAAATCATAAATAATTGAAATTAAATCGAAATTGAGCAAAAAAGTAACTTGCTTAATTTTTTCCATACTATCAAATAAAAATAATTCCAAAAACAGATATTCAATTATTTTTCACGAAAATTCACAAACATCAATCAATCATCATATAACACTCAATACAACATGATACCATCCAAAACATCAAACAATTGTTTTAAAGTCCAAATTTCTTGCAAGAAAATTAATTACCATGTCTCTGAGGCCAGTTGTTGGAAATTATTTTACTAGGATCTTAGATCTACTTACAAGTATGTTGATTAACACCTAAATATGAACTTTCTAAAACGATGAAATAAACAAATATAAAGATTAGGAAACCTTACATTGGGTGCGGCGGAATAATATGACTCCTTCGTTCGAGATATCTAGCCTTTGATTCCTTTACGTAGCGAGCATTATCAATATACGAACCTGGATCTATTTCTCGGATTCTTTAGTCTTTGAAACTCCTTCTTGTTGAAAGTCTTTCTTCACGATCTTCTTCACTATGATTTAGGTATCACTTCTGTGTGTGGGCACTACTATAACAATAAGAATTTCGAAATTGAAGAGGGAAGGAAGAGAGCAAGTTGGCGACTAAAGATAGGGAGAGAGAGGCTCGGTTTTCCGAATGAAAAGTCGGAAAGAAAAGTGTAATTTTCCTGAAGCCTTCACTATCTATTTATAGCATTCCACTAGGGTTAGGTTTGAATTATTTGGCATGAAAATATCAGAGGGAAAACCCTACAAAAGTGGCCGGCCATGCCCTGTTGATTTGGGCCTCACTTCTTGCAATTTTACGGTTTTATCTTTTCTACATCGATTTTCTCAAAAACGCCAATTTTCAAATTCAACTATTTAAATGCCAATTCGAACTATTTCATAACTATAAATAATTATTAAATAATATTGTCATTTATCATATTTATCAATTGAACCATACAAAGTATCATAATTAACAAATATGCCTCCAAAACTCTTTCTTTACAATTCCGCCCTTACTTAGTGAAAAATTTACAAATAGACATAGTCTAAATTGAGAATTATAATTGATTAATCAAAACAAATTATATGAGTCTTACAAGCAATATTATCTCAACTAGTG
Source organism: Cannabis sativa (assembly GCF_029168945.1). Taxonomy (NCBI): domain Eukaryota; kingdom Viridiplantae; phylum Streptophyta; class Magnoliopsida; order Rosales; family Cannabaceae; genus Cannabis; species Cannabis sativa. The sequence goes on along the minus strand of NC_083602.1, from coordinate 43,311,038 downwards.
CGGGGACCATGGGTCTATATAACCGAGCTTCCAATAAGTAGATCAAGAATTTATTACTAAAATTCACTAACTTATTAGTTCTTCGTTGAATCCACGCATAGAACTTAGAATTGCACTCTCAGTATATAGAATGCTCTATGTGTTCCACCATATACACACATCATTAGTTATCCATTGTTATAATCCTAATTTGATCAATGATCCTCCATATGAATGATCTACACTGTAAAGGGATTAGATTACCGTTACACCCTAAAATGTATTTAATCCTTAAAACACTTAACCCGTATAAATGATATTTCAGCTTATGTGAAATGAGATCTCCACCATTTATTTTCGTTTCGTCAAGCTCGAAGGAGATCATCCTTTACTTACTATTCGCCATATAGAAGCTATAGATTCCATGTTTATGTTAGCGCTCCCACTCAATTGCACTACCGTGTTCCCAAAATGTACGTATCACCACGACCTCGAAAGTAGGCTTAACTAATAAATCAAAGAACACGAATAACCTCACGAGATTGACCCTAATCATAATAGGATTAAGATCATTTGATCTAGGATCAACTAGGCGATATTGACTTGAATAGATATTACGGTAAGTTTAATAAATCTAAGTCAAAGTTCAATATCGGTCCCTTAGATGCATACTCCATGCATCCAACCTTGAGCTTTACTTTAACCAATGCTCTCGAAAGAACATAGCATTTCTCCAAATGCAAGTAAACTACGTTGTAGATTATCATATCGGTAAAACCACGTGTCTAATAAATCTAGGAAACTTTATTCACATAGTCATGTTTACTTTCCAATGTGTTGACGGGACAATAAACGGGATCAAGTATGTGAAAAGGGTTTCGATGAATTTATACATTATGTACATATATTCATGAAACAAATCATGTGAACCACGCAACAGTAAATGTTACTTCGATCTATATTAATAAGTAAATCTGATTATATTGAAATGAGTTTTATTTAGGGCATAAAACCCAACGAGACAATATTACTTCTAAGACTCATTTAATTGGTTTTGATTACTCAATTATAATTCTCAAATTAGACTATCTCAAATTAGACTATGTCTATTTGTGAATTTCTCACTCAGTAAGGGCGAAATTGTAATGAAAGAGTTTTTAGGGCATATTTGTTAATTATGATACTTTGTATGTTTCAATTAATAAATATGATAAATGAAAATATTATTTAATAATTATTTATAGTTATTAAATAGTTAGAATTGGCTTTAAATGGTTGAATTTGAAAATTGGCGTTTTTGAGAAAATAAGATGCAGATATGATAAAACTGCAAAATTGCAAAAAGTGAGGCCCAAATCCATATAGCCATGGCCGGCCACTTTTATAGGCTTTATCATACGATATTTTCATTATTTTAATGCCAAATAATTCAAACCTAACCCTATGTGGAATGTTATAAATAGATAGTGAAGGCTTCGGGGAACTTTACACTTTTACTTTTGGTTTCCTTCGAGAAAAACACGACCCTTCTCTTTCTAAACCACTAGCCGCCACCTTCATACTCTTCTTCTTCCTTAAATAAGTTCGAACCTCTTAGTGTTAGAGTAGTGCCCACACACATCAAGTGATACCTCAATCATAGTGAGGAAGATCGTGAAGAAAGACATTCAACAAGAAGGAGTTCCAGCACTAAAGAAAGGAGAGAAAGAGATCCAGGTTCAGATCTTGATAATACTATGCAACAGAAAGGATACAAGGGTTAGAGATCTGAACGGAAGAAGACATTTTATTCCGCTGAACCCAATGTAAGGTTTCTCATACTTTATATGTGTTTATTTTATAATCGTTTTAGAAGTTCATATTTAGGATGTTAATCAACATACTTGTGAGTAGATCTAAGATCCTTGCAAAATAATTTCCAACAACTGAATCCCCTAAAATGCTCCTTCGGAGTCAGCTCGGGAAAGTTTCTAGGCTTCATCGTCAACGCTCGAGGAATTGAAGCCAATGCGAAAAAAAATCCAAGCCCTCGCGGATATGAACTCGCCAACAAAAACCAAAGAGGTACAAAGCCTAGCGGGTCGAATCGCGCACTTAGCGGATTCGTGTCAAAATCAACGGATAATTGTGTCCCATTCTTCAACATCCTGCGAGGAAACAAAAAGTTTGAATGGCCAGAAGAATGTGAAAGAGCTTTCAAGACCTAAAGGCACGGCTCGCAAAACCTCCCGTCCTCTCTAAACCTGCGGACGGTGAGGAGCGGGGACATACCTAGCGATAACAAAGCATGCCATAAGCGCCGTACTAATCGAGAGAAGAAGATGGCGTCCAACATCCGATCTATTACATCGGTAAAAGACTCATTGAGGTCGAAGGTGATATCCGTTGATAGAAGGCTCGCCCTCTTGCCTCATCTTAGCAACAAGAAAGCTAAGACCTTAATTTCAAGGTCATTACGTTCGGGTGTACACCGACCAACCACTACGGCAAATGCGCAAAAGCCGGATGCCTGCGGGTGATTACTCAAGTGGGCGGTGGAATTGGGGCGATGCGAAATCAACTTCCAACCCCGAACGGCTATCAAAGGCCAAGCCTTGGCCAGACTTTGTTGTGGAATGCACGGGAAAAGCTGAAAGCATCCGGAATGCGATCCCGTGCCAACACCACGGCGAACGACACGAAAACAAGGCGGCCTGGAAGCTTCATGTGGATGGATCGGCCACGAGATCAACTATTTGTTGGGTTTTATGCCCTAAATAAAACTCATTTCATATAATCGATTTACTTATTAATAAAGATCGAAATAACATTTTATGTTTGCATGGTTCACATGATTTATTTCATGATTATATGTATATAATGTATGAATTCTTTTAAAGTCCGAACATATGAGTTTGTTAAGGATTATAGTGTTGTCGGCACGGTGGAATATAATCTTAAGTATATGTTCAAAAGTTTATTCCCTGATTTTTCAGAACACTGGATTTAGACTGACATGGTATAATCAGCGTATTCTTACACCTTCGAAAAGTGTTATGTCCTTTCCAAGACATTGTCTAAGTTTACCAGTATCGGATGTATGGAGTATACATCGGAAGGGACCGATATTGAACTTTGATTAGATATATTAAAACTTACCGTAATATCTGTTCAATTCAATATCACCTGTTGATCCTTGATCAAATGATCTTAATCCTGATATGGTTAGGTTCAATCTCAAGAGTGTTATCTGTGTTCTTTGATTTGTTATTTAAGCCTACTTTTGGGTCAGGGTGATACGTACATTTTGGGAACACGGTAGTGCAATTGAGTGGGAGCGCTAACATAAATATGGAATCTATAGCTTCTATCTGGCGAATAGAAAGTAAAGGATGATTTCCTTCGAGCTTAACCAAACGAAAATAAATGGTGGAGATCTCATTTCACTTAGTTGAAATATCATTTATACAGGGTTAAGTGTTTTTAGGATAAAATACATTGTAGGGTGTTACGGTAATTTAATCACTTTACAGTGTAAATCATCTATATAGAGGATCATTGATCACATTAGGGTTATAACAATGGACAACTAATGATGTGTCTATATCATGGAACATATAGAGCGTTCTATATGACTGAGAGTGCAATTCCAAGTTCTAAGTGTGGATTCAATGAGGAATTAATAAGTTAGGGAATTTACTTGGTAAATTCGGTTCGACTTATTGGAAGCTCGGTTATATAGACCCATGGTCCCCATACTAGTTGAGACCATACTGCTTGTAAGACTCAGTTAATTGATTTTGATTAATCAATTATAATTCTAAAGTTAGATTATGTCTACTTTATGAATTTTCACTAAGCAAGGGCGAAATTGTAAAGAAAAGAGATTCTAGGTTTATTTATTAATTAAGATATTTTATATGTCTAAATTAATAAATATATTAAATTACAATATTATTTAATAATTATTCTTAAGTTATTAATTAATTAGAATTGGCATTTAAATGGTTAAATTAGAAAATTGGCATTTTTGAGAAAATAGGAATGAGAAATAACAAAATGGGAAAGTTGCAAAGTGAGGCCAAATTTCCTTATATGGGCCGCCCACTATGCATAGGCTTTTACCATTTTATTTTTCCATTATTTTAATGCCACACAATTCTAACCTAAACCTAGAGGGCTTTCTACAAATAGAATGTAATGGCTTCAGGAAACAACACACAACTTCACACATTGTTTCCTTCAGAAAAGGCCACATGCCACCCTCTCTCTCTTTTCTTCTCTCTAAATTTCCAATTCCCTTGAGTGATGAGTAGTGCCCACACATATCAAGTGGTACCTCAATCATAGTATGTAAGACTATGGAAATTCTGCATCAAAGAAGGAGAAAAGAAGATCCAGATTCAGATCTTGATTATGCTCTGCTACATAAAAGAATCAAGGGCTAGAGATCTGAATGGAAGGAGTCATATTATTTCGCTACACCCACTGTAAGGTTTTCTTAACTTTATATGTGTTTATTTTCATTGTTTTAGAATTCATATTAGGTTGTTAATCCAACATACTTGTAGTAAATCTAGATCCTGGTAAAATAATTTCCAATACTATTCGGCGCAGGAATTGCCCTTGTCACACCTGGGGGCAACACGTGCATGCAGCGGTCAAATTTGGATTCAAAGCCTCCAACAATGAAGCCGAATACGAAGCCGTAATCGCTGGACTCAAACTAGCAAAGGAGATGAAGGCTGAGCACATGGAGATCTGCAGTGACTCACAGCTAGTGGTAAATCATGTATTTGGCGAATACGAGGCTCGGGGAGAAAAAATGATAGCATATCTAAGCAAAATACATGATGCCTTGCACAATTCAAAAGCTATAGCCTCGAAAGCGATTCCAAGAGAGGAAAATACAACAGCAGATGCGCTAGCTCGATTGGCGAGCAACAATATAAGTGACTAGGTGAACCTGGTCCCGATCCAGTTTCTTGAAGAGCCTAACATCACCGGCACGGAAGAAAACAAAATGATAGACACATCTCCGAACTGGATGACGCCAATAGCAGCCTATCTCAACTCTGGGGAACTCTCAAATAACCGAAATGAAGCTCGGAAAATGAGAAGAAAGGCAGCACGGTACATCATCGTAGACGGGATCATGTACAGAAGACGATTCTCAATGCCATTACTCAGGTGCGTCACACCAAATGAAGCTGCACAACTTCTATATGAAGTTCATGGCGGATTCTGTGGAAATCATGCGGCGGACGAGCTTATCAAAGAAAATTCTAAGGCAAGGCTACTTCGGCGGCGATGATCGAAGATTCGAAAGCTTATGTCAAGAAGTGCGACAAATGCCAGAGATTTTCAAAGACACCAAGAGCTCCGCCCAATGAGCTGACACAAATGCAAAGTCCGTGGCCCTTTGCCATCTGGGGAATTAACCTAATCGGACAATTACCTAAAGGTAAAGGCGGAGTGCAGTACGCGGTGGTAGTAGTCGACTACTTTACTAAGTGGACTGAAGCCGAACCACTCGCAACTATCACATCAAAGAAGGTTCAAGACTTTATAGTGAAGAACATCATATGCCGGTTTGGACTACCGTATAAAATAGTTTCGGACAACGGCAAGCAGTTCGACAGCCAATCTTTCACTGATTTTTGCGCGAACCATGGCATCATCAAAAGCTTTTCCGCAGTGGCACATCCCCAAGCAAATGGTCAAGTTGAAGCAGTCAATAAGACCGTGAAGGACACACTAAAGAAGAAGCTTGAAGATGCCAAAGGAAATTGGCCGGAAGAACTCCCCGAAGTTCTATGGTCATACCGTACAACGGGAAAAATAACAACCGGTCAGACACCATTCTCAATGGCATACGGTTATGAAGCTATGCTGCCCGTCGAACTCGAACCACCCTCCCATAGAAGGTTGACGTACGATTAAGGTACCAATCATATACTCCTTGCAGAATCACTTGATAAAATCGAAGAAAAACGAGCAATTACAAACTTAAAGTTGGTAGCTCATCAACAAAAAGTAGCTCGGTATTTCAACAAACAAGTGAAAGCTCGGAAATTCTTTGTGGGAGATATGGTCCTAGGAAGGGTATTCCTAAACACCAAAGACAGCACGTCAGGCGTACTAGGACCTAATTGGGAAGGACCATATCAGGTGGTCAAAGTTCTCGACTCCAAAGCATACAAACTAGGTAAGTATGACAAAAAAATGCAACTCATTTTAGTACCACGATACTGGAATGGAGAACATTTAAGGAAATACTACCAATGAGTACTCAGGTCGGGTAGACCACTTCAAAGTACTCAGGTCAAATAGACCATTTCAAAGTACTCAGGTCGGGTAGACCACATTAAAGTACTATTGAACATTCGCTTAGAAGTGAATGGCCTCTTGGGCGGACTACGCGTAAAGGCTTCAGAAACAAAAGTACTCAAGTTGGGTAGACCACTTTAAAGTATAGTTTCTTATTTGTTTTATGTCATGTTAAGCTAAAAAGATCTATTGGATCACTAGCTCTGATGTAAGTTACTACGGTAACAAATACATTTTCGATCAATCAAAGAATAAAGATAGTATTTCCAATTCTATTGAGTCGAAAAAAATCAGCATGATTATAATTTACCTAAAGTGCGTACAAAAGGTTCAATCGAACCCAAAACACCGAACAGAAAAGCAATATATTTGCGAAAGACAAGTGACCAAGAGTCATACGTCTGCTCGGTCACTTAGGGGGCACTTATACCTGTACAAAGCATTTGGTAAACATAAAACAATTACAATTGCACTGTAATTATAAACAGAGAATGAAATTCATTAAGGATAATAAGAGCATAAAGCACCGGGATTAAAAGCTGCCCGGTCAGCCCGTTGTCCAAAAAATGAAAAATAATTCCAAGTTTGAAGACCGCTTGGCCGGTCATGATGTCTTAAAGTACTTAAGGCCATATATAATATATATATATAAACATGAGAGATAAAAAGATCAATGCTCAAATGATTTGGAGTCCGGGCTACTGGATTTGGTTCTTCGGCCGGCTTGGAGCGGGGAGGATCTGTTATTCGAGCAGGAGAAGCATCAACAGCCTGGTCAAAAGCTTTGCCGGAAGTTGAAGCAGCCACCTCTTTCCCACCATAGGCAACTTGGGCCGCGCAGTACTCGAGGTACATGTCCTTGGCGTCGCCCAAGTAGTCGAAGTTGGCCTGGAGATTAGCCTTCCAAAAATCAAAGAAGAGCTCGAGGCCGGCAGTCTTCAAAGCATTGACCTTCTCCTTCAAGTGGTCCACCTCGACCACCTGAGCGTCCTTATCTTCCTTCAGCCGAAGAAGCACCTGCTGTAGAGAAGTCCTCTCATCCTGAAGACGATGAACTTCAGCAGATAAGGTCTCGATGGTTTCCTCAAAGCGATCAGCAGCCTCGAGGTCCTTGGTTAGCACGGTGATCTTCTTCTCAGTGGCAAATAGCTTCTTGTTGGCCTCACCCAACTCATGACGAACAGGTGCAGTCTCCACCCTCGCCTCCTAAGCTTCCTTCTTGGCCAAGTCCGCCTCTGCCCTCATGGTGTCGGACAGAGCTGCACTCTTGGAAGTTGCAGATTTAGCCCGGGAGTAGGTGTAAGCCAACTTCAAACCGGCCTTGCATAAAGGAAAAGTCGGCATATGGAGCTAAAGTATGAAAAGCGAAAAGGGAAGTGTCGAAAAGAAAAGACTAACCACAGTAAGCTCCTTCAAAACTCCGCCCACCAACACATCCGGAGATGAGTCGTCGGCACCAACCAATTGCTCACCGAGCCTCGGGAACCAGCCGGTTCATGTTGTGAGCCATCACCTCCTTGCCACTTCTTGGCCTCGGGTAGCTCGGGCATGGGTGGAGTTGGTGCTGCACCTTCTCGGGAATCCTCTGACGAGTTTGGACTCGGATGTTGGTGGCCCGGACTCCTTAGAGTTGGCGGATTTGGGAGTGGAAGGATTTGCGGTAGTCGGCTCCTTAGAAAGGTCAATGACCTCTTTAGAAGGCCTCTTCTGCGAAGACCCCTCTCCGCCCTTAGACTTCTTGGCTGGAGGGGAGGCGGCTAGAGCTTGCTCATCCTCTTCCTTAAAGCGTCGATCATGCGAGACATGTACGCACAAAACAAAAACGGCGTGGTTAGCAAAAACCGGCAAAAAAATACAAAGTATGAAAGTAAAAAGCCGAAAAAGAAGTAAAGCGCGAGTATTTGCCCGCCTAGAAAGTCGAAGTCCACCATCACACGATATCTTAGACATAACGACCTTCCCTTTTCCGGCATAGGGATGAGATGGGCGAACGGGTGAAATGGGCTCCCCTTATGCGAATGGCATGTTCAACGGGCCTTGGCGTGGCCGGGAGTTTCTTCTTCCTCTTGAAAGGAGTCACTGCTCACCCTCGGCCTCGGCTTCATCTTTAGGATTCATGGACTTCGAGCATCTTGCTTTGCCCGAGCACCTCCCTTCAACTTAGCCTCTCGCTTAAGTTGAATGATCTCATCCTCCTTATGAGCTCGTTCGGGCGGGAAGCGACGATTTCCCCTTCTTCCCCATCACGGGCTTAGAAGTAAAGTCCTGCGGGTAAAGCCCGTCTTGCACTGATTTTCATCGAGAGGTCAAGCTGGATGAGATCCTGTCTTCCACAGGCAACCGTGCAAGTTTTTGAGCCCTATCCCTAAGAGTAAGGGTGAGGGGAGGACGGTGATATCTCGAAATCTGCTTGAATCGAGTCGGGTAATGTTCGGATCCTTCACCATGAAGTACTCATCAACAAAATGCCCTATTTTGCCGATGGCCTTGTGGTCCGTCCCGCTCAACCACTTGAAGCACATTGCGAGAAGTAAAAATACCACGACTTGCCTTGCTTGGGGGTAGAGTTCGGGTCAAAGAACCAAGCGACCTCGTGGGGAGAAGGACCATCCCATCCACAGGAAGCGTAGAGGACGAAGAGAGCGAACAACTATTTAATGCCCTTGGGAGTAATGCGAGGCGGGAAGAGGCGAAGAAGTCCGCCACATCCTGGAAGTACTTGTGCAAGGGCATCAGCGCCCCTTGCTGGCCGTGAGCCCCGACCAGGCGCACATCCCCTTATCAGGGTTTGTAGCACGATGGTCGTGGGCGAGAATGTAGCAGTCCAGCTCGCCCAAGTATCCGTCCTGGTCGAGAGTGCAGAGGCGTGCCTTCGAAATCTTGGACGGAGGACTCACCCACCTGGCGCCCAAGGCACCCTGCCTCCTGTGAGGAACTGCCTCAGCAAGCGCCTCAGTGACGTAATCAACGCCATCAACCAGGATGTCCCCGTCAGCATCGACTGGTTGCCCAGCCTCATTGTACTCCCCATAGTTAGGGGGTTCAATCTCTTCCTCTCCCTCAGCAGCGGGAGGGCTGCCCGGATGCGCCTCGTCTAGCTCCTCAACCTCCTGGACTTTGGCGTCCCCCTCACGGTCCTCCTCTATTGGGACCGCCAAATCCTGTTCGGCGTCGGGCAGAGTGGCAAGCCGAGCCCCTTGGGGGTCAGAAGCGTAAGCCCGGACGCGTAGTTTTCTTAGTATGAGCCATCATCCTATGGCTGGGTACGGAATCAGAAGAATATCCTTCTCTTGAAGGAGGATTAGCACGAAGACGAGGGTGGACTTCGTGCAGAAGTTGAAGCAGCTCCTGGTCGATTTGATGCTCGGGCTCCCAAAACTCACCTGGGTTCATCTACAAAAGAGAACACGCAAGATGAGTGTTGGACGGAGTATCAAGCAAAAAAACAAGCAACTATGCCGACCAGGAGTACACAACAGATTAAAGAACGATCATGTTCAGAAAAGTCTAAACTCGAAGTCGAAATTTTTCCTTGAGTTAGGGCAAAAAAAGTTCATGAAGCTTGAAAAGCGGAGATGGAAAAGCGACGCAATGATACGGTTCTAAAACAAGCACTTACGGTGAAAGCTAACGCAAGGACATGGAAAAGAAGAGTCGCAGAAGTTTCAAACCCTAGGGTTTCCTACAGTGTTCTTTCTCCAACAAAGTTACATTCAAAGCACAAGCATGCAAAGGAAAAACATAAAAGGAATCAGAAACTTACTCAAAGATTCAAGTGTCTGGGTTCAAGCAAGGCAGAAATCGTCTGTAAACTCTTCAGCAACTTTGAACCAGAAAACTCTCTCTTTTTGCTATGAAGTTTTCTTAACAACAAAGGGTGATGAAAAGAGGTAATGTGCCGTATGCTCCAAGTTTTTATAGGCGAAAAGGGTAACTTTACGTAAAGGAATCTTAGACGCCTCGACTTCCCGCCTTGAAAGCGAATATGGGAAATCAAAATAATCGAGTGCAAGCGAAGTCGGCCTTGGAGAGAGAAATTCGGATTTTCAAAATATTAATTATCAGAGCATTAATTAGCTGAAAACCGAAGGGACGCTCAGTCAGCTTCACATCGAGTCTCGAACGGTCATGCTCGACACGTGTCCCCTTTCAAAGGCGAGAACCCGGCTCGGAATAAGTCTACGCGCAACCTCGGAGGTCCGTACAGACTTGGGGGGCAAATGTTATCCCAAAATTGGAACTCTGACGTGGCATCACGAGAATGGTGACACGTGGCATCTACTTAGAGCACCTAGTCGGATCAACATGCTGAGCAGGATGCCTCGCTAGCATGTCCATAATGGAATACTCAACGAGCCATGCAGAATGAGCAACACTTAGCGAATTCAACCAAGCCCATTGTGAGTCACCAGCTTAATCCCTATAACTCAGGGATCAACTTGCGTGGATGTGGCATACACACGATCCCACTATCAGTGTATTCAGCCTCAATCCCACGATCCTAGCATTCAGCATTGATCACACAATCCCACAAACGAGAGAGGAAACTCTTCCTCTTTATGTTTCCTGCCCTATAAATAGTGAGGAATGTTAACTGGGCAGAGGACGGAAAAATTGTGCAAAACGCTATAAGCTAAGGCTATCTAAGAATTATATATCTAGAGATATTATTGTAAGAGCTATAAGATAAGGAATCTTCTACCTTATTCTTAAGTTAATACAACTAACGAGGATTAAGCTATTCTGAGCTAACAAGGAATTTGAACCTCTATAAAATTTCTGTGTCTTATTATTATTGCTTTACTACATATTCTTTACGACATATCGTTTATCGCTTATCAAAAAGACTCATTGCCGTTGGCTAAAAGCGAAGTCAACACACTCAAGGTTCAAAATTCAAGAGAGGAAAAGAGAAGAAGAGGGGGAGCTAGGAGGCTCAGATTTTTCTACGAAAAGAATAAGATGCATTCCATAGTTTCCTGAAGCCATCACTTTCTATTTATAGAATGCCATCTAGGTTTAGGTTAGAATTATATTGCATTAAAATAATGAAAAATATAAATGGTAAACCCTATACAAAGTGGCCGGCCATATTAGTGGATAATGGGCCTCACTTTGCAATTTTGCCATATTGTCATTTCTCAATCCCATTTTCTCAAAAATGTCAATTTTCCAATTCAATCACTTAAATGCCAATTCTAATTATTTAATAACTAAAAATTAATTATTAAATAATATTGTCATTTAATATATTTATTAATTTAGACATATAAAGTCTCTTAATTAATAAATAAAACCTATAATCTCTTTTCTTTGCAATTTCGCCCTTGCTTAGTGAAAATTCATAAAGTAGACATAGTCTAACTTTAGAATTATAATTGATTAATTAAAATCAATTAACTGAGTCTTACAAGCAGTATGGTCTCAACTAGTATGGGGACCATGCGCCTATATAACCGAGCTTCCAATAAGTCGAACTGAATTTACCAAGTAAATTCACTAACTTATTAATTCCTTATTGAATCCACACTTAGAACTTGGAATTGCACTCTCAGTCATATAGAACGCTCTATATGTTCCACGATATAGATACGCTATTAGTTATCCATTGTTATAATCCTAATTTGATCAATGACCCTCTAATAGATGATCTACATTGAATAGGAACTAAATTACCGTTACACCTTCAATTTATTTTATCCTTAAAACACTTAGCTCCGTATAAATGATATTTCAGCGAAGTGAAATGAGATCTCCACCAATTATATCTGTTTAGCAAAGCTCGAAGGATATCATCGTTTCACTTCCAAATTCCTATAGAAGTTATAGACTCCAAATTTATGTTAGCGCTCCCACTCAATTATACTATCATGTTCCCAAAATGTACGTATCACCCTGAACCAAAGTAGGCTTAACTAACAAATCAAAGAACATGTATAATACTCTTGTGATCGAACCTAACCATATCAGGATTAAGATCATTTGATCTAGGATCTGTTGGAAATTATTTTACCAAGATCTTAGATCTACTCACAAGTATGTTGATTAACACCCTAAATATGAACTTTCTAAAACGATGAAATAAACACATATAAAGTTTAGTAAACCTTACATTGGGTGCAGCAGAATATAATGACTCTTTCCGTTCAGATATCTAGCCCTTGATTCTTTTCTGTAGCAGAGCATTATCAATATCTGAACCTGGATCTCTCTCTTTGATTCTTTAGTGCTGAAGCTCCTTCTTGCTGAAAGTCTTTCTTCACGATCTTCCTTACTATGATTGAGGTATCACTTGCTGTGTGTGGGCACTACTCTATCACTAAGTATTTCGAAATCTCAAGGAGGAAGAGAGAGAGGGAGTGGCCGGCCAAAGATAGGGAGAGAGAGAAGCTCAGTTTTTTCTGAATGAAAACTCAGAAGAAAAGTGTTAAATTTCCTGAAGCCTTCACTATTTATTTATAGCATTCCACTAGGGTTAGGTTTGAATTATTTGGCATTAAAATAATGAAAATATCATAGGGAAAACCCTACAAAAGTGGTCGGCCATGCAATGTGGATTTGGGCCTCACTTTTGCAATTTTGCAGTTTTATCTTTTCTGCATCTGATTTTCTCAAAAACGCCTATTTTCTAATTCAACCATTTAGATGTCAATTCTAACTATTTAATAACTATAAATAATTATTAAATAATATTGTCATTTATCATATTTATTAATTAAACCATACAAAGTATCATAATTAACAAATATGCCCCTAAAATTCTTTCTTTACAATTTCGCCCTTACTTAGTGAAAATTTCACAAATAGACATAGTCTAATTTTAGAATTATAATTGATTAATCAAAACCAATTACATGAGTCTTACAAGCAATATTATCTCAACTAGTGCGGGGACCATGGGTCTATATAACCGAGCTTCCAATAAGCAGATCAAGAATTTATAACCTAAATTCACTGACTTATTAATTCTTCGTTGAATCCACGCATAGAACTTAGAATTGCACTCTCAGTATATAGAATGCTCTATATGTTCCACCATATAGAGACATCATTAGTTATCCATTGTTATAATCCTAATTTGATCAATGATCCTCTATATGAATGATCTACACTGTAAAGGGATTAGATTACCGTTACACCCTACAATGTATTTAATCCTTAAAACACTTAACCCCGTATAAATGGTATTTCAGCTTATGTGAAATGAGATCTCCACCATTTATTTTCGTTTCGTCAAGCTCGAAGGAGATCATCCTTTACTTACTATTCGCTAGACAGAAGCTATAGATTCCATGTTTATGTTAGCGCTCCCACTCAATTGCACTACCGTGTTCTCAAAATGTACGTATCACCCTGACCCAAAAGTAGGCTTAACTAACAAATCAAAGAACACGAATAGCCTCTCGAGATCGAGCCTAATCATAACAGGATTAAGATCATTTGATATAGGATCAACTAGGCGATATTGACTTGAATAGATATTATGGTAAGTTTAATAAATCTAAGTCAAAGTTCAATATCGGTCCCTTCCGATGCATACTCCATGCATCCAACCTGAGCTTTACTTTAACCAATGCTCGGGAAAGAACATAGCACTTCTCCAAATGCAAGTAAACTCTGTTGTAGATTATCATATCAGTAAAACCCTATGTTTGATAAATCTAGGAAACTTTATTCACATAGTCATGTTTACTATCCAATGTGTTGACAGCACAATAAACAGGATCAGGTATGTGAAAAGGGTTTCAGATGAATTTATACATTGTGTACATATAATCATGAAATAAATCATGTGAACCATGCAACATTAAATGTTACTTCTGATCTATATTAATAAGTAAATCTGATTATATTGAAATGAGTTTTATTTAGGGCATAAAACCCAACAAACTCCCACTTGCACTAATATAAAACAAAATGTGCATTTCAAATAATCTCAACACCTTGATATACAAATCAAGTGTAGTAGTAGTAAACTCCTCGTAATAGGATCTGAAAGGTTGAATTAAACACAACCTTTTCTCCACCATTACTCTTCCTTAATCACAAAATCATTAATAATGTGAAATTTCTCTCTATATGTCTACTCTTCTTGGGATACTGGATTCTATACCTTTGGCAACTACTTCTTGGTTATTCAGGAAGTAACACTAGTAGTTAAGGCAATTTGGAATGGTGCCAAAGATCTATAGAACTTTCCTTAGAATGAATAAGTACCTTTCCTGCAACTTTAACATTCAGTCCCTTCCTGGTAGACTTAGAGACTTCAGATAGGTTTTTACACTTCTCCAAAATCATTATTTCACCCCCAGAGTAATTACCATCTTATCAGAAAGATTTTCTTACACAAACACACCCTTATAGACTAACATATAGTTCCTCTTCTTTATCTTAAGATTTACTTGATTGTCTTCCAATGTTCTTCTCCTTGATTAATCTGATACCTACTCATTACTCCCACTTAACAGCAGGTGTCTGGTCTAAGGCATACAAAAGCATATCTAAGACCTCTCACTATTGATTTAAGAAATTCTTTCATGGCTTTATCTTTTTTGAAATAGTTGAGACTTTTCCTTAGATAAAATCTATGCGTAGAAGTCGAGAAGCTTCTATAGAGTTCAATTAGAAAGAAAAAGCTTCAGCATCTTACTAAAGTAAGTTGCTTGCATTAGAGTAAGTAATTACCAGGTATACCATAAGCCATAGGTTTAGATAAACTCAAACCTACAATACTAGGAACAGGAAGTTTTGTTAAGTCCATTGAATAGACTTATTAACGAAAGTTTCCTTTTATGTCCTTGTAATAGAAAAATTTAGGTTACTCCATGTGAATGGATTAAACCATAGTTCTCTTGGATTCTCTTCTTAGTTTCTTATCTTGACAATCCATTACTTGTTTAAACTCACAATGGATTTTAATCACTAGTGTCTTCCAAGTCATAAGAAGGTGAGTTCCTAGAAACTCTCCCACTACGACAAGGTACCGTGAATTATGTCTAAGAAAACTAAATGGTATTAATCTCTTCGGTTGTGACAAGACAACAGAGACAGTTGGATCATCATTTGTCAAATAAGATGATAGAACACTTTTGGAATCAAGAAAAATATCTCCTTTATTTTCGAGACTTAGTCATTATCTTAGAAAAGTAGTATTTGTTTAAACAAACACTTTCTTATCTATTGACTATGGGATGGTCCACCCCTAATCACTTAGAATAGCTAACAAACCATGGTTAACAGTTCTAGCTTTTCTTAAGATTTTGATTAGGTCATCCATGAATCTAGTAATGATTTACATTAACTATACAACCATTACATCATTCTGAAATTGTATTACCATAGAAGGATTTAGGCAACGACTAGTAACTAATCATCAATATGCAAATCAAAATTTCTGGGGAGGTAAGTTTGGATATAATTCAAAATCAATTTAATGATCTTTGAACTGCATATCTACTAACTATTTCTCCACCCCTGTCAGTTCGCAAGATCTTTAACCACTTACCTTAATGGTTTTAACCATTGCTAGAAATTAATGAAATTTTTAAACATTTCAAATTTCTTTGCATAAGGTATAATCCAGAGTGATCGTTTTAAGAATACAACGAAGAACTCATATCCACCCCTGAATGTACATCCATCTTCGAATGTGATGAACTACTTTCAGTGGATATAGGCATATTAACTCTTTGCAGAGATTGATCTTGTCAAAACCATTATGAACAAGATACAAATGCCATAGATTAAAAAAAAATGTGGTAGTGTCTTTTGATGACTTAGGTTTAGTTACATCAAAGAGTTCTTAGAATAGTGCAAGTGGATCCTGGTCACAGAATACCAAACTCATATTCCATACAGTTTGAATCCATTAATAGAAGATGGATATTAAACACTTGGAAAGAGCTATGCTTGCATTGTATCACGGAATTAGAAATATAAGAAAATTTAACATTTGGAATCTAAAATTAAAGTCAAAGACTTAAATTTATACCGAATATAATGAGTAATTCTATCTTGGACCACCACTACTAATTTAACTCTAAGTCAGATTTGCCCATAAAGTAGGAGATTTCTATGATTGAGGATTTATATCAATTGGGAATAGAATTTCGGGATTATAATCATATGCGTCATTTAATTTCTTAAGAGAAAATATAGAATGACATGAAATGATTTATAGACTATTCATCCAATGATATGTTATTGAGCTAATTCGAAATGAATAAGCTAAGAGGAATTAGGATAATTTTGTTTATAAATAAGGATCCAACAATGCTTCGATTAGCGAAAGTCAAAGTAATCTTATTTATACAATCTTCTTGTTTCATATTGTAAAAATACTAGTCTAAGGTGTCATCAATTGATGAACAGCTAGATGTTGCATATACAATATTTATCTTTCGAGATCTAACACTATTATGTATGTCTAATGGTGAAAATCCATTAGGGATTTATCTCATTAGATAAACAAACCAAGTTAGACCAACAATGAAGATTGGAAATTAAACTACAACTTAATAACAGAAAATAACATGGTTCAATATAAATTCATACACAATTTACAAATTATTAAACATATAGCAAGTAGGAATGACAAGTGAAAATACTAAAACATACAATCCTAAATAATTTCCAAGGTTTTCAACAAACTGATATCAGTGTCCCGTTTAGGCGAGAGTCAAAGCTACCATCCATTGAATAGAGTTGTCAGCTCATCTGAAATGTTAAACATTCTAGCAACCTTTTATTCGATCAAGATTGGAATTCAGCGTTGTCCCGTTTAGGCGAGAGTCAAGGCAATTCTATCTTATGAGCTTCCACCATTGTTTCATAATTTGCAAGTCAAATATGGTCGCCACCATTAGGGTGATCCATACCATATAAAACACTTACAAACAACTTATCTTTCGAGATTAAACGGTACGAAATTGCTAATGAACGTTCCTCCATTAGGGAGGATTACTCACTAAAACAAACGCGATGTAAAACCGACAATGGAGATCGAATATCTTAATGATAAAGCTCATTATTTAAAGAGAGTTGTATTTTCTTTGATTCTCTTTATTTAATCTATTTATTTTAAATATATATTTATTTAATAAAAATTTCCAATTTAGAATGAAAAATTCTAAATATAAATTTTAATTTAATATTTATAAATTTTACTTAGATGGATATGAAAATAACATGAATTATTTCCATCTTAGTAATAATTTCCAATAAATATTTAGAAAAATATTCAATTTAAGTTGTTACAAAATTAATTTAGAACTCAAATTTAATTTTCTATAAATATATATATTGCATTTCGAAAAATTAAAGTATTCAAGGATACAATTTTCGAAAATGCATGTTAAAATAAAAAATAAATCCTAGAAAAATTATTCTAATTTAATGTTGGCCCAAAATTAATTAATTTACAACAAAAAATATAATTTTCTATTTAATTAAATACACTAGAAAAATACTTCAAGCAAAAATATCACCTATCTAGATTTTCCTTTGACTAATTAATTAAATTTCTAATAAAATATATTTTACTTCATTTATTTTAATTAATCATTAAATTAAAAAATCATTGATTTAAGTTGGTCCAAAATTAAAATAATTAATTTACAACTTTAATCTATTTTTCAAATAAAATTTGAAATTCCAGCATTTCAGAAGTGCAATTTCGAAATTTGATTAATAAAATAAGAAAAAAATATTTTGAAAATTATTTAAATTTAGTTGAAAAAATAAATTTCAACTAAAAATAATTTTCTAATTAATTAAGTGTCATGAAAAAGAAATATTTAAGTATCATGATAAAAATCAAGTTAGATATTTAATTTTCAAATTAATTAAATGTATTAAATTCAAGAAATAAATAATTAAGTGTAGAGAAGGCTTAATTATTAATCTCTAGTTTAATACTAGGAAAAATATACTTAAAATAAATTGTACCAAAATTAATTATTTAAATAATTAATTTCACAATGTATAATATTTTCCTATTTAATATTAGAAATAATAAGTAGTCTAGAAATAACTATCTAGAAAATATCTTATTTGACTAAGTATCTTTTCAACAAAATTTGAAAAAATATCTAATTTAAGTTGTATTAAAAAAAAATAGAACTTAAATATTTTCAAATTTAAATCTAATTAAATATCAAAAATTAAGTTGTAACCACTTAATTTAAAAATATTCAATTTTAAGTTAATATTCGAAAAGATATCAACCCAAAAAAAAAATATCTAAGGAATCTTAATAACCAATACCTAAAATTCTCAACTTAATTTTGAAATTTTAAATCCAAAAGATATTCAGATTTAAGTTGATTAGTTAGAAATAACTAAATATCAACTTAAATAGGAATATTTAATGACAAATTTAAATTAAGCTTCAGAAAGAATCTAGATGGTTATAATTAATTAAATACAAGAAAATACATATAGTTTAGCTTAGAATAAAATTCTTTAAACTATCATTTTCTTAAATTAATTTCAAAATAAATGAAATTAATTATGTTGATAATCAATTTTATTAGGTTAAACTAATTTAATTAACCTAGTACAGTTATTCAAATCAGGAAAATGGGCCTTCACAATTGGGGTGGTTCATGTGAGGGGGTGCTGGGTTCAGTATGTCGTACCCACTACTATGGCTCCCAACTCTCACACAAGGCCCAAAAGAGAGGAATTTAACCTTAAAATGAAGAACTGTTATTAATTGAATAAGCCCAAAAACTAAATGGGCTTAAATAAAATCTATCAAGAACTATGATATTTTATTTAGCAACAACAACCTATAAGCATCTCTAATGAAATTAAACACATAGGCTCACACAGGCACACAATTTGGATGGATCCTATCATGTTGCTAGGTCATACACAGATGAAAGAAGATTGTGAAAATTACCTGTTACAAATTATTTACTTGACCAAGGGAGCCATGAGTTTAAATCAGATCATTGGATCTGTCAACAAGTTAACCATGGCTCTTTGCAATCAAGCAATAATAGGTTTTAAAAACTTACAAACAAGCTAAAACACATACTCCTGCAACAAGGTTAGCTAGATAGTTGGATGTAGGATTTATTTAATTTTAAATAAATAATTTCGAAAAATTAATTAAACAAAAATTTATTTTCAAAAAATAATAAAATAAAATAAAATTTAAATATTTTCGAAATTAATAATAATAAAAAAAAATTTAAAATTAAACCTACAATTTTGAAAAATTAGGTTTCAACCAACCTAAATATTATTTCAAAATTTGCTAACTACTTTTAAATATTTCATGTTATTTTATAAATAAAAATTACATAAAAAAATTAAAAAAGATAAATAAATATCTTTTTTCAGATTTTAAATGTAATTTAAATAAATAAAATAATAAAATTTAAAAGTTAGCAAAATATCTTCCATCTATTTAAAATTACATGATTTTATCTTATTTTAAATTTAAATAAGGTCAAATTATTTAAAAAGAATAAAATTTAAAAAATTTAATATCTCACCTTACATTTAAAAATAAGATAAGATATAATCAAATTTAAAAATAAGATAGATAATTAAGCAAAAAAGATAGATATTTACTATTTTTCAAATTTAAATTACACTAATATCATGAATTAAATTTAAAACATATTAACTAAATTAATTATGATAATTAGAATTGAATTTGGAATAGTAAATGTATAAATACAGAACTACACAAAAAACCGGAAGTTAAATCCATGAAATAGCATAAAAAATCGAAGAAAAACAAAAAAAATGCGAAATTTGTACGGACGGTATCTGTGCATACTTGTCGCGCGCGCCTAGGAGTTGTTGGGCGTGGTTTCTCGGCGCGGGGAAATACGCATGATTTCGACGCCTTTGTATGAGAGCTCTGTTGTTCAACCGATTTTTTTTAAACTTCAAAAAATCATAACTAATTCAAATTAAATCGAAATTGAGTTCTGTAAAAAAGTAAATTGCTTAATTTTTTCCATACTATCCAATAAAAATAATTCTAGAAACAAATATTCAATTATTTTTCACGAAAATTTACAAACATCAATCAATCATCATATAACACAATACAACATGATACCATCCAAAACATCAAACAATCGTTTTAAAGTCCAAATTTCTTTCAAGAAAATCAATTACCATGGCTCTGAGGCCAGTTGTTAGAAATTATTTTACCAGGATCTTAGATCTACTCACAAGTATGTTGATTAACACCCTAAATATGAACTTTCAAAAATGATGAAATAAACACATATAAAGTTTAGTAAACCTTACATTGGGTGCAACGGAATATAATGACTCCTTCTGTTCGATATCTAGCCCTTGATTCCTTTCGGTAGCGAGCATTATCAATATACGAACACGGATCTCTTTCTCTTGATTCTTTAGTCTTTGAAACTCCTTAACTTCTAGAAAGTCTTTCTTCACGATCTTCCTCACTATGATTGAGGTATCACTTGCTGAGTGTGCGCACTACTCTAACACTAAGTATTTCGAAATCTCAAGGAGGAAGAGAGAGAGGGAGTGGTCGGCCAAAGATAGGGAGAGAGAGAGGCTCAGTTTTTTCTGAATGAAAAGTCAGAAGAAAAGTGTAATTTTCCTGAAGCCTTCACTATCTATTTATAGAATTCCACTAGGGTTAGCTTTGAATAATTTGGCATTAAAATAATGAAAATATCAGGAGGGAAAACCCTACAAAAGTGGCCGGCCATGCAATGTGGATTCGGGCCTCACTTTTTGCAATTTTACGATTTTATCTTTTACGCATACGATTTTCTCAAAAACGCCAATTTTCTAATTCAACCATTTAAATGCCAATTCTAACTATTTAATAACTATAAATAATTATTAAATAATATTGTCATTTATCATATTTATTAATTGAACCATACAAAGTATCATAATTAACAAATATTCCCCTAAAACTCTTTCTTTACAATTTCGCCCTTACTTAGTGAAAATTTCACAAATAGACATAGTCTAATTTGAGAATTATAATTGATTAATCAAAACCAATTACATGAGTCTTACAAGCAATATTATCTCAACTAGTGGGGGGACAATGGGTCTATATAATCGAGCTTCCAATAAGCAGATCAAGAATTTATTACCAAAATTCACTGACTTATTAATTCTTCGTTGAATCCACGCATAGAACTTAGAATTGCACTCTCAGTATATATAATGCTCTATATGTTCCACCATATAGACACATCATTAGTTATCCATTGTTATAATCCTAATTTGATCAATGATCCTCTATATGAATGATCTACTTGTAAAGGGATTAGATTATCGTAGTGACACCTACAATGTATTTAATCCTTAAAACACTTAACCCCGTATAAATGATATTTCAGCTTATGTGAAATGAGATCTCCACCATTTATTTTCGTTTGGTCAAGCTCGAAGGAGATCATCCTTTACTTACTATTCGCCAGATAGAAGCCATAGATTCCATGTTTATATTAGCGCTCCCACTCAATTGCACTACCGTGTTCCCAAAATGTACGTATCACCCTGACCCAAAAGTAGGCTTAACTAACAAATCAAAAAACACAAATAGCCTCTCGAGATTGAGCCTTATCGTAACAGGATTAAGATCATTTGATCTAGGATCCACTAGGCGATATTGACTTGAATAGATATTATGGTAAGTTTAATAAATCTAAGTCAAAGTTCAATATCGGTCCCTTCCGATGCATACTCCATGCATCCAACCTGAGCTTTACTTTAACCAATGCTCTGGAAAGAACATAGCACTTCTCCAAATGCAAGTAAACTCTGTTGTAGATTATCATATCAGTAAAACCCTATGTCTGATAAATCTAGGAAACTTTATTCACATAGTCATGTTTACTTTCCAATGTGTTAATAGCACAATAAACAGGATCAGGTATGTGAAAAGGGTTTCATATGAATTTATACATTGTGTACATATAATAATGAAATAAATCATTTGAACCATACAACATTAAATGTTACTTCTGATCTATATTAATAAGTAAATCTGATTATATTGAAATGAGTTTTATTTAGGGCATAAAACTCAACAGGATCAACAGGTGATATTGAATTGAATAGATATTACAGTAAATTTTAATATATCTAATCAAAGTTCAATATCGGTCCATTCCGATGTATACTCCATACATCCGATACTAGTAAACTTTGCCAATGCCCTGGAAAAGACATAACACTTATCCAAGGTGTAAGAACACGTATCGCTGATTATATGATGCCAGTCTAAATCCAGTGAACTGACAAATCAGGGAATAAACTTTCGAACATATAATTATGATTATATTCCACTGTCCTGACAACACTATAATCATTAACAAATTCATATGTTCTGGACTTAAATAGAATTCATACATTATATGTATATAATCATGAAATAAATCATGTGAACCATGCATCCTAAAATGTTATTTCTGATCTTTATTATTAAGTAAATCTGATTATATAGAAATGGGTTTTATTTAGGGCACAAGTATGAATATTTTACGAGGATCTAGATTTACTAACAAGTATGTGTCATTAACATTCTAAATATGAATTCTCTAAAACAATAAAAATAAACACATAAGGGTTTAAGAAAACCTTACATTGATTGAAGTGGAATATAATGACTCCTTTCGTTCAAGATCTCTAGCCCTTGATTCCTTTCTGTAGTAGAGCATTAGATCAAGATCTGAACCTAGATCTCTTTCTCTCCTTCGAGTTTGGTTACCACTGTATTACTCACCATGATTGAGTACTTGACTTGTTATGTGTGGGCATGGCACTCATCACTAAGGGTTTGAATAAGTGAAGAACAATGAAGGAGGTTTTGAAATCACTGAGGAAGGAACTCTCTCATCTAGTTTGGTTGAAGGCATTAATTTGACAAAGTGTGAAGTGGATGAGATGAGAGTATCATGTTCCTTTTATAGTGTTTCAGCTAGGGCTTAGGGTTGAATTATATGGATTAAAAAAAAAATATTTGCCAAAAAATCACAGTTGGTCGTACAAGATAGTGGACCTCTTTCTAGTTAGATTTTTGCCACTTTATTTCAACCACTTATTCTTCTTTTCAATAATACCATATTTTCCAATTCAACCTTATAAATGCCAAAACTATTTATTTAATAATTATAATTAATTGCTAAATAAAATTGTCATTTATGTAATTTATTAATTAGACCATGCAAAGTCTCTTAATTAACAAATTGACCCCAAAACCTCTTTTTTTTCACAATTAAGCCCTTGCTTAGTAAAAATTTTTAAATAAGACATAGTCTAATTTTAGAAGTATGATTAATTAACTAAAATCAATTAACTGAGTCTGCAAGCAGTAGTATCTCCATCTAGTAAGGGGACCATGGGCCTATGTAACTGAGCTTACAATAAGTAGATCTAGAATTCACCAAGTGAATTCTCAATTTATTAATTTCGCCTTGCTCCACTATAGATTTGGAATTGAATACACTCTCAGTTATATAGAACACTATATATGTAACACGATATAGATACATTATGATTATCCATTGTTACAATCCTTATAGTCAAGGATCCTCTATAGATGATCTACACTGAATAGGGACAAATCTAGTGTTCTACCCTTCAATGTATTTTATCCTTAAAACACTTAGCTACCTATAAATGATATTTCAGTAAACTAATATAATTACTGAAATGAGATCTCAATCATTTATCTCTATTCAGCCAAGCTCGAAGGAGATCATCGTTTCACTTCCATGTCTAGATAGAAGCTATAGATTCCATATCTATGTTTAGCGTTCCCACTCAATTGTACTATCATTTTCCCAAAATGTACGTATCACCCAGACCAAAAGGTAGGCTTAACTAACAAATCAAAGAAAACAAATAACACTCTTGAGATCGATCCTAACCTTGTCAGGATTAAGATCCATAGACCTAAGATCAACCATTGATATTGACTTAGAAAGATATAACAGTAAGTTTATGATATCTTATCTAAGGTCAATATCGGTCCCTTCTAATGTATACTCCATACATCCGATACTAGTAAACTTTTCCAATGACCAAGAAAGGACATAACACTTATACAAGGTGTAAGTATACCTATCACTGATTATCATGCCAGTCTAAATCCAGTGAACTGACAAATCATGGAATTAAACTTTTGAACATATAATCATGATTATATTTCACTGTGCTGACGACACTATAATCATGAAAAAATACATATGTCCTGGACTTAATAGAATTTATACATTAAACATAATCATGAAATAAATCATGTGAACCATGCAACATAAAATGCGATTTCTGATCTTTATTAATTAGTAAATCTGATTATATTGAAATGGGTTTTATTTTGGGCACAAAATCCAACAAACTCCCACTTGCACTAATATAAAACGAATAGTGCATTTCAAATAATCTTAACACCTTGATATCCAGATCAAGTGCAGTATGTAGTATTCTCTCCGTAATAGGATCTGACAGGTTGTATTCAATACAAAATTTTCTCCACCATTATATTTCCTTAATCACAAAATCTTGATATTGTGAAATTCCTCTCTATATGTCTACTCCTCTAAGGATACTGGATTCTTTACTTTTTAGCAACTACTTTTGTGTTAGTTAGGAAGTAACACTAGTAGTTAATAAATGTTGGTACAATGCCAAAAATTGTATATAACTTTCCATAGACTGAATAAGCATCTTTCCTACAACTTTAACATTCAGTCTCTCTAGTAGACTTAGAGACTTCGGATAGGTTTTTACAACTTCTCCAAAATCACTACTCCACCCCCAAAGTAATCACCATCTTATTAGTAGACTTTCTAGAACCAAGGCAAATCTTGAAACCTGATTTGGTGTTGTCTAACGTGGTATTAAATACAACCACTTATTGACTAACATATAGTTTCCTCTTTTTGATCTTAAGATTTACTTGATTGTCTTCCAATGTTGCTTTTACGGATTAATCTCATACCAACTCATTATTCCCACTCGACGGAGTGTACGGTCTAAAGCATAACAAAGCATATTTGAGACCTCTCACTTATTGATCCTAAGGAATTCTTTCTTTGGCTTTTATCTTTTACGGAATAGTTGAAACTTTTCCTTAGATAAATAGAATCTATGTCTAGAAGTCGAGAAGCTTCTATAGAGTGCCATTAGAAAAATGCTTCAGCATCTTACTAAAGTAAGTTGCTTGTACTAGAGTAAGTAAATAACCGGGTATACCACGAAGCCATAGGTTTAGATAAACTCAAACCTATAATACTAGGAGCGGGATGTTTTGTTAAGTCCATTGAATCGACATATATTCAAAAATTCCTTTTCTTGTCCTTGTAATAGAAAACTTTTGGTGACTCCATATGAATGGTTTTAACCATAGTTCTCTTGGCTTTACTTCTTAGTGTCTCATTCTGACAATCCATTACTTATTTAAAATAACAATAGATTTTTCTCACAAGTGTCTTCCAAGTCATAATAGGGTGAGTTCCTTGAAACTCTCCCACAACGACAGTACGTGACTTTACGTCTAAGAACACTAAATCGTATTGTCCTCTTCGATTGTGTCAAGACAACGAAGCGGTGGGGCCATCTTATTTCGAATAAGATGATAGAACACTTTTGGAATCAAGAAAAAATATCTCCTCTATTTTGCTACTTTGTTTTCAAACTTATTCATTTTCTTAGAAAAGTAGTATTTGTTGAAACAAACACTTTCTTATCTAATGATTATGGGATGATCCACCCTAAATCACTTAGAATAGCTATCAAACATGTAAACCTAGCTTTTCTTAAGGTCACAATCAGGACATCCATGATTCTAGTAATGGTTTACACTATGTAATGTAACACCCTAACTAGCATAGGCGTATTAACGTGATTTTTAACGTACTGTGCAGCTCGTTGCTAATCAACGAGGTTATTGGAAAAAAACGTGAATAATTAAAATTTTGATTTTCAATTAAAAAATAACATATTATACTTATAATATTGCGGGATCTAGTTTACAAAATACAATTACAAAAGTTTGCTTTATTCATTTACAAAAGATTTGTCGCGCGAGCGCTCATGATAGAAGTCACGATGTCTCGAGGATCGTACGCTCCGAGGCCTAGCAGCCTCGACATGTACAATCTTCACTGATCAACTCTCACGGCTCCTCGGCTTTAGCCTTGCCCTTACCTACACATAGCAATAGCAACGTGAGTCGACAGACTCAGTAAGAAAAGCGTAACATAATAAACATACTAAATCCCGGGTTATAATCAGGCGCCCATTCACCTCACCATAACCCTAACTGAATCAGGAACGTTCTTAAAAAAGTATGATTAACCGCGAATCCAGCCTATAATCAGTACTCTAATGCTTGATGTGGTAGCGGTTAATCCATATTATACGATAGCCTAACATATATCTAATGGCATCTCGGTGTAACTCTATGTACACCTCCTTGTTGCCACTGATATGCTAATGCGATGGCTATATAAAATTTGCCTAACATATATCTAATATGTTAATGCGACGGCAACTAACATGTACGCTAAACATGTATAAGCATATGAATGACATTATACTAATCTTACCTCGATTACGAGATTCGGGTGTGCCGGTCAACTTGAGTAGAACAGTTTGCTCGGTGAATTACGAGGGCTCCTAAATCACATCAATCGTAACTGATTAAAGCTCAAATTTGTATATTTTAAGCCTTTAATTGTAGCATAAAATTAATTTAATTAATTATATTCATGATTTTAATCATAAAATTATTTTAAATGGAAATATTTAATTTATAAAGATTTTATGTGCTATTTTTTAGATTTGGTGTACAAATTGATGAAATAAAAAGAAGATGACAAGCCAAATTCTTTCTCACTTTTCCATTCTTCAAATGGGCCTCAAGACTCGCTAAGCCCAAATGATCCATGGTTTCTTTTGTCTTACATGACACAAAGTTGGAAAATTCTCTTACATTTTCATCTATTATTCTTTATCAAATTAAGTAGTTGGGCTACTTCTCTCAACTTTGTCCATTACGCCTATTTCATTGAAAAATCAACCAACAACTAATGAAAGGAATTCGGCAGTGGCACACGTTCAAGAAATGACATCAGCAATACTTGTTCCACGTCCCAGTATATCCCACCAACAAGAATAAGAATTTATACATGGTCTTATTTGGAAGTCACTTACTCAGGTGGCGTTTGGTAACACTTTTTTAATCAGTTTTCTGTTTTTAAAAATAGAAAAGTGAAAATATTTTTCAAAAACATGTTCTATAAAACTGTTTTTACTTTTCAATTTTATAATTAGAAATCAAAATTTTAAAAACAAAAAAAAAAAACCACTTTCAATATTTTTTTA
This sequence comes from Cannabis sativa, assembly GCF_029168945.1. Lineage (NCBI taxonomy): Eukaryota > Viridiplantae > Streptophyta > Magnoliopsida > Rosales > Cannabaceae > Cannabis > Cannabis sativa. The sequence continues at coordinate 43,283,393 of NC_083602.1, read as the reverse complement.
AACAGTTTTTTTTCTTAATCAATCTTTTAGATTACGACCAGACCCGGACCCAAATCCCCTCCCCACGGCCACAGCGGCCCGAACCGTCTTCTGACATGAACCCGAATCCGACCCCGAACTTAGACCCGACTTAAATCAAATCAAAAAATAAAAATAAAAATAAACTTTACAGAACACATTTTTTTTTCTGTTTTTAAAATTGAAAAACAAAAGTTGTTATAGAACGCATTTTTGTTTTTCAAAAATAATTTTTTAACAACAAAAATTTTACTTTCATTTTGTGATTAAAAAATTAAAAAATAAAAGTGTTACCAAACGGCACCTCAGCTTTTGATGCCACTATCTCCATTGCTCTTTTCACAAATATTACAAAAATGGGATCCAAGTTATACTATAAAAGAGAGCTTAAGCAACAAAGAAAAAGGCATCAGATTTTAGAGAGAGTAGAAAATTATTTTGTCATTATATTTTTCTCTCTTATTATTATTTTATCTATACTTATTTTAGTGACAAAAATGAGTGTATTGGAATAGTAAAATTGGTGAGATTAGAGTGTAGCTTTTGTACTTCTTATTTTAATTATTGATATTGATTCTTTTGTGCTTCATCTCCATATCTCATTTATTAAATTATTCTTCATCTTCTAATTTTTCTTCCAAATTTAATAGTATCTTTTATATAAGTTCAATCATTTTTTTTTTTTATGTAAGTTAGGCTATTAATCATTTTGGTATATTTATTATATTGTATGAAGTGGTATTTTGTCGATTTATGATATATAATATGATATCTTTTATTAAGTTAGAGGTGAGATTCAATTTATTCAAGATTATTTAATTTGTGCGCATAACATATATATCTTGAGAGTTGTAATTAATGGTGTAGAATTGCAACTGCGTTCTGAATTAATATCGGTTTCAGAATAGAATTTACATAACTACATCTCTACCTTACTAAGCTCTTTATCTGATCATCCCCTTTCACTCACCATTTTATTATTTTTAATTCATTTACATTTCTATCATTTTCTATTTACTTAACTAATCTTTAGTGGTAATTTGTCGCCACTGTGGATACGACATATAGCCGTTTACTACTGCAGTGTAACTAATTAGGCGACATTAATTTTGGGGAGGTTTCTGTGCTACAAGAGGTTAGTATAGTAGTTTATTTATTTATTATTTTTTTAGTATCTATTTTTGTCTCTCTTTATTTGTTTATTTTTTTATTGATTTGTTTCTTTATTTATTTAATTATTAAAAAAAAATTTAAAAAAAAAAAACTAATTTTTTTATCCTGATTTGTAGTTTATAATTTTTTTGTTTAGAATATATAGTTTTTTTTTTTGCTTTGTTTCTTTATATAAAAAAAATATAGTAATTTTTTTTTTAAAAAGTATATATACATTTTTTTTTAATAAATGATGGTGTTTATTCAATAACTTTCAGTAGCTACAATAGTCCTTAACTCGAAAGGAACATCAGTCACGAAAATACAATCGACTTTAAACTAGACCCTCTTGCAATGCGATGAGCAACCTTGTTTGCAGATCGTTTTACAAACATTAAAGAAAAATTATTTAAAGTAGAAAGAAGCTCTCGACAGTCTCTAGCAATCAGACCGAATTGTGATGGCATACTTATCAAACTTTTAATTGCACGAACAACCATCAAAGCATCGGTCTCGATCACCACGTTTCCCCACTTCTTTCTTTTAATCCAACTTAACGCCTCTTTAACAGGTTGAACCAAGCCAATACGGCTTCCAAAAATAACTTCAATAAGCTATCCATTATGATCCACTTGCTACACAACCAAACCTGAAAAATAGCACCATCAACATTAACCTTAGATTTCAACATTGGTTTCTTCTGTAACATTATTAATATCATTTATTAATAATGCCCCCATTTTTTGTGATTGAGCACTTAACCATTGGTCAAGGACGACTCTAGCCAATCGCACCACATCATACACTGAACAAGTTTTGTCATTCCACACAAGATCATTACGAACTGCCCAAATTTTCCAGCTTACCATAGCTGCTTCTCGCACAACTTCAGCAGGTTTAGAGGCCATTAAATCAAACAACCAAGTGCTGAACTCACTATAATTTGCACCAGCAGCACTTACTACAGATAAAGACCAGCAAGAATGACTAAAGCTACAACCAAGGAGAATGTGATATATTGTTTCAGCAGATAAATTGCAGAACGGACAGATCATTTCAATATTCACATGCTTTGTGTTCAGCTGTACCTTAGTTGGAAGACACCTCGATGTTGCACGCCATAAGAAGTGTTGAACCTTTTGAGGAATATCAAGTTGCCATAACTTTTTATAGCCTTCTATGTTTGAGATAAGAGTAAGCACTCTTAACTGTGTAAAAACTCGAAGAAGACTTGTTCCAAAACCAGAGATCTTCTTCCACCGAATTGCTAAGTTGTATTGACATGATTAACTCTTTATCCCTCTCCTCAAATAATTCATTCAACACCTTCATATCCCATCTCTTCTACCCAACCGAGAATAAATTAGAGACCATCTTTCCTACCAGTGCAGGGTGGCTGGAAAGAATGTAGGGATTTTGGTTGTGGGAGAGCCATGGATCTCTCGGTATGCTAACGGATGTCCCACCTCCAATTGATCTTCTTGCACCAGTTCTTTAGCTTCCAAGATGCTTCTCCATATAAAACTCGGATTCGGGCCAATTTCGGTAGTGAGGTAATTACCATTAGGATAATATCTTGCTTTATAGATCATGCTAACCAAAGAATTCTCATTGGTCAATAATCTCCATCCTTGTTTACTAAGGAAAGAAATATTATAATTACGAAGATCTCAAAAGCCAATACCACCCTCATTCTTGTGACGGCAAAGTTTCTTCCAACTCATCCAACTCACTCCCTTACTAGAAGAATTGGTGAGATTTCCACCGAATTTAGACATCATTCCTTCAAGATTAGAGCAAATCTACACTCATAGCATAACAAGGCAAAGCTTGGGAAAGCGATTTCAATAGGACTTCTTTTCCCGCTTTAGACAAAAACCTACTCTCCCAAGAGAATATTTTCTTCTGCATTTTGTCCTTGAGAAAACCAAGTATTGCATTCTTCTTTTGACCCATGGTACAAGGTAAGCCCAAGTACATACTGTTCTCCATGGCTTCATTCATACCCAGAATATTACACAATCTAGCCCGAGTTCCTTCATTGGTATTTTTCTTGAAAAATATAGAGGACTTGGCTTGATTAACTTGTTGACAGAGGCTCTTTGATACACATTGAAAAGTTACAGCACTCTTTCGGCCTCATCATCTTTGGCCTTGCAATACACATAGCTATCATCAGCAAATAGCATGTGAGAAACACGAGGCGCCCCGCTCATAATGTTTCAGAGTGAAGACAAGCCCTCGGCGGACACCGGAAAAAGATAAGGTGAAAGTGGATCCCACTGTCGTATGCCTCTGCTTGGATGTATAGGGCTCATAACTCTCCCCTGATAAGAGAAACAAAATGAGAACCAAATCCCATACGGGTTAACATGGCTTCTAAGAAATTCCACCCCACTCGATCATAGGCCTTACTCATGTCTAGTTTAAGAGCCATAAAACCTTCTTTTCCCATTCTCTTCCTCTTCAAATAATGCATGATCTCAAAGGAAACCATAAAAGCACTTTGAGTATTAGAGATAACATCAGGTAAAGCTTCTTTCAATCTATTGGCTAGAACTTTAGAGATAATCTTATATAGGACATTATACAATGAAATTGGCCTAAGATCACTCATATGTTCAGGGAGTTTTCTCTTAGGGATTAAAACAATGTTTGTCTTATTTAAATCACTAGGAAAAACTCCAGTAGAGAAAAAAGTTCGTACCATGGTAATAATATCTTCACCAACAATCTGCCAAAATGTTTTATAAAATCCCGGGGTCATTCCATCCGGACCAGGAGATTTTTATGGATGCATTTGGAACAAGGCTTTTTTAATCTCCTCGGCTGTAACATCACCAACCCTTTGAGCATTCTGATCTTTTATTATTCTTGGCTGTATACAAGCAGTTACAGCCCCATAGTCCACGGCTTTAGCATCAAAAGCTGAGAGAAATAGGCAGTAACAACATTTGGAAGCTCATCCTCCCATCCAACCCAAGCTCCCACATCATTTTTTAGCTTCTGTATTGCATTGTTACGCCTCCTAGAAGTAGCTTTGGCATTGAAAAATTTAGAATTTTGATCACCCTCCCTAAGCCTGGCTAACTGCTTACTCCTTTGTTTCCAGAAAATTTCACGCTGTAGCAACACATTATTGAGCTTTATTTGGGCAGCTTTATAATTGCTAATGGCCACTGAATCTGTCCCCTTTTTCCAGTGTCGAATTTCAGCTTTGCACTCCTTGATTCTTTCTTTAAAATTCCCCGAGTAATCTCTGCCCCATTCAATAAGAACCTTCCCACAACCTTTGATCTTCTCCATAATCGAGCTCCCTCCATATTGATTCCACGTATCCTCAACCACCTTATAACATAGAGGCTCTTTCAACCAGCAATTCTCAAATCGGAAGACTTTGCTAGTAGCAACCGTATGGCTTAAATTAACAGGCATCACGTATAAAGGACAATGATCAGAGGTCGAGACTTCCAGATTGTATAACTTGACCGAAGGGAACATACTCAGCCACCTTTGACTAACAAGAGCTCTATCAATGCGAACTTCAATCCAATCATCCGTACCACGCCCACGTTCCCATGTATATGGGTACCCACTCAAGTCTAGATCATGGAGTCCACACTCATCCAACACCCCACAAAAGCCCTCAATAAGCCAATTCGGATATGGATTACCACCACGCTTATCTTTTTGCGATGTAACATTATTGAGATCGCCAATAATGCACCAAGGCAAATCATACTTATCTTTTAAACCTCTAATGAGATCCCATGTCTTCTTACGATATGTTCTATTTGGCTCCGAATATAAACCGGTTAATCTCCATCTCCCACTCTCCCTAGCATCTATTGATACATCAATGTAGTTTGAACCATAACCAAGCAACTGAACTTCTTCCTCATGTCTCCATAACATAGCCACTCCTCCACTTCTACCTTGAACATCAGCAGAAAATGCCCCATCAAACCAGTGATACTCTAAGCTTCTCCACAACATCCTTTTTTGAAAAAGTTTCACATAGAAAAACAAAATTGGGTCTCTTTTGGACCACAAGGCCCTTAATGAATTGATAGGCCCATGGGTTCCCAAGCCCATTGAAATTACAAGATAATAGACTCATAATGCTTGGTGGGCTTGGGAACCAAGACCCACCTTTAACATGTTTTTTGGCTCAGACCCAACAATACTTTCCTTTTCAATCATACTTTCCTTTTCAATCATGTGGTTTTCCATATTGCCAGTAGCCACGTGACCACTCAAAGTTGCCATATCCATCCTTCTCTTCTTATTTTCCAGCATAATTGTCATATCCTTCTCACTAAGGTTGACTATATCTTCCACTTTATTGCTATCAGTATTCCCCCCAGCCTTCCCTGATCCTCTCTCTTTCGCATTACTATCATAGCAATTATCTCCAGCTGGTATGGTATCATCTTTATTTCCTAATATCATGGAATCAATCTCCATGATTTTTGTAGCATCAGCAACTGGATTTTCAGCATCGGCCAAGGCAAACGGAACCTCCAATTGTCGACGTAGAATCTTCGTTTCCGTCTTCAACCATTGTGCTCCGATCAGATAATTCTTCCTTCTCATCTGTGCCTTCATTCCTAATCCATATGGCTTACCGAGTTGATCAAAATGTTTGTCGAAACGTTTGGGACAAAAGTGCTCAGAGTGACCAATGATCCCACAAATGAAACAAAATGTAGGCAAGTGTTCATATTTGAAATTAGCCCAAATCCATTCCCCATTTTCTTTGCATAGCTTCATACGACGCTTCAATGGCTTCTCAATATCAATAGTAGCTCGAACCCGCAAATAATCACGCCAAATTCCATTGAAGTTTTTCGGATCAGATTTCACATAGGCTCCCACATATCCTCCTGCACTACGCACAACTTTCTCCATCATAAATCCGGTTCTAAGATCATGTATTTGAACCCACATGTCTATCTTGTGTAGATGAACCATTCTCGGATTCTCCTCAATCTTCAGCTTATGAAAGACCAATGGATCCTTATTAAAAGTCCAAGGACTACCATCTATAACACTTTGAATATCAGGTTCATGATAAAATTGGAAAAGATATAGATTAGTCTCCAATTCCATGATATACACTCCCTTCCCCGGCTGCCACAATGAAGCCATTAAGTGTCTCATAGCATCAAAGTCTATACATTTAGTAATTATAAATATATATGTTAGATTTTTTTTTTCTTTCTGGTTGATTAAAAAAAATTGTACACTTTGTTTATCTATATTTTAAGTGTTATTCAAATTATTTGTTTTTGATTATTTTGTTGCTAGTTTTTGTTTTGCAATCTAATTTTTTAGTACATTTTTAGCTTAAGAATAGACTATTATTATTATATTTTTTTTTTCGTTTTTAGATTAGTTTTAGTCCTTCAATTTAAACAAAAAAAATCATAAAAAAATAGTGTTGAGAACGACTATGTAATGGTAAAAGTGGTAAAATTAAGAATATTCTGTCTAAGAAAGATTGGCTTTAAAGGTTTGTGGTAGAGTAGCCTCTACACTTTCTAGCCATCTCGGGGAGTTCTAGTAAAGTGTGGGACGAAGCGGTACCTTGGTAACCTTCCCAATCGGCCTAGGAATATCTCATGTATATACCCTTGAATTATTACATAGTTGAACTTTATACTATTTACAAAAAATATGAATGAAGAAGATCATCGTCGATTTGAATATTTGTATCCAATATATCTTCCTTCACTACACAATGAAAATTCTAGTGCTACTGAAGGTACTAGTAATTTTATAGAACTTGATTTCATTGACGGGGAGGAAGCTTTCCAATACTATTCTTTTTACAAGAGTGAGAGTTCTAAAAAGTGGAAAGTTTGGTACGAGTCTCATCGACCACGTCCTTGTGAACATACACCATTTAGTGCATGTTCTTATGATGAAGAGGAAGAACAATCATACAACTCTTACTGTAAAGCCCGCTTAGTTAATTTGGAAATTAGCGATTGTTTATGATTAGCATTATGCAGTTATTTATAGCTATTTAAATAATTTATTATACTGTCATTGTGTTATTCGATGGCTTGCATATTTCGTAATTCCGGTGCCCGGTATTTTGGAACTCGGCGTTTGGCTCAGTAGAAATCACAACTTAGTATGTTAGTAGTTTGGGGACAGGTTTTAGACATTGGGAATGTCGGGAATGGCCGGGAATTTAGAATATCCCAAAAATACCCACTTTAGTATGATTTATGTGATTTTATGGTGGAGGGGCAAAATGGTCTTTTTTGCCCCATTAGTGTTTTGTCTTATATGAGTTATTAATTGGAATAAATGTTTATTTTAATTGTTAATCTTGGCTGAAATAAATGGTTTAAGTGGCTTTATTCATTTACTCTTCTCATTTTCCACACTTAGCAAAAATTAGAAAAAAAAACTTTGAAAAAGAAAATTCTCTCAACTCTTCTCTCTATTTTAGATTTAGAGACTTTTGGGTGCATGAAGCTGATTTTCTCTTTGATTTCAAAGCAACTCTCATCCTTTCAAAGCATTCTTCAAGCTAGGTTAGCTTCTCTTGATTTTTCTTCTTTGAAATTATGAAAAAAATGGTGAAATTTTGAGTATATGCATGCTTGCTTGTAGGCTGTGATTGTTGTGCTGTGTTTGTTGTTGATTTCTGAAGTCTCTAAAAGCATGTCTAATTGATGTTAATTGAGCTGTGTTGAAAGCATGTTCGTTAGATTGTTTAAAGTTTGAGTTTTCTATGCAAAAATGTGATTTTTGGAGGAAATTAT